>NW_025752782.1:0-11891 GCF_021184085.1 Oncorhynchus gorbuscha
ACTCAGACATCATTACAGATAGCCAGGGGTCACACTCAACACTCAGACATCATTACAGATAGCCAGGGGCTCCCAACACTCAGACATCATTACAGATAGCCAGGGGCTCACCCAACACTCAGACATCATTACAGATAGCCAGGGACACTCCAACACTCAGACATCATTACAGATAGCCAGGGGCTCCAACACTCAGACATCATTACAGATAGCCAGGGGCTCCAACACTCAGACATCATTACAGATAGCCAGGGGCTCCAACACTCAGACATCATTACAGATAGCCAGGGGCTCCAACACTCAGACATCATTACAGATAGCCAGGGGCTCCAACACTCAGACATCATTACAGATAGCCAGGGGCTCCAACACTCAGACATCATTACAGATAGCCAGGGGCTCCAACACTCAGACATCTTTACAGATAGCCAGGGGCTCCAACACTCAGACATCATTACAGATAGCCAGGGTCACACTCCAACACTCAGACATCATTACAGATAGCCAGGGGCTCCAACACTCAGACATCATTACAGATAGCCAGGGGCTCACTCCAACACTCAGACATCATTACAGATAGCCAGGGACACACTCCAACACTCAGACATCATTACAGATAGCCAGGGGCTCCAACACTCAGACATCTTTACAGATAGCCAGGGTCACACTCCAACACTCAGACATCATTACAGATAGCCAGGGGCTCACTCCAACACTCAGACATCATTACAGATAGCCAGGGGAACACTCCTACACTCAGACATCTTTACAGATAGCCAGGGGCACACTCCAACACTCAGACATCATTACAGATAGCCAGGGGCACACTCCAACACTCAGACATCATTACAGATAGCCAGGGGCTCCAACACTCAGACATCATTACAGATAGCCAGGGGCTCACTCCAACACTCAGACATCATTACAGATAGCCAGGGGCTCACTCCAACACTCAGACATCATTACAGATAGCCAGGGGCTCCAACACTCAGACATCATTACAGATAGCCAGGGGCTCCAACACTCAGACATCATTACAGATAGCCAGGGGCTCCAACACTCAGACATCATTACAGATAGCCAGGGGCTCCAACACTCAGACATCATTACAGATAGCCAGGGGCTCCAACACTCAGACATCATTACAGATAGCCAGGGGCTCACTCCAACACTCAGACATCATTACAGATAGCCAGGGGCTCCAACACTCAGACATCATTACAGATAGCCAGGGGCTCCAACACTCAGACATCATTACAGATAGCCAGGGGCTCCAACACTCAGACATCATTACAGATAGCCAGGGGCTCCAACACTCAGACATCATTACAGATAGCCAGGGGCTCCAACACTCAGACATCATTACAGATAGCCAGGGGCTCCAACACTCAGACATCATTACAGATAGCCAGGGGCTCCAACACTCAGACATCATTACAGATAGCCAGGGGCTCCAACACTCAGACATCATTTACAGATAGCCAGAGTCACACTCCAACCCTCAGACATCATTACAGATAGCCAGGGGCTCCAACACTCAGACATCATTACAGATAGCCAGGGGCATCAACCTCGGACATCATTACAGATAGCCAGTTCAATCATCACTCGGACATCGTTTACAGATGGGGGCCAGGGGCTCACTCCAACACTCAGACATCATTACAGATAGCCAGGGTCACACTCCAACACTCAGACATCATTTACAGATAGCCAGGGGCTCCAACACCAGTATATCATTACAGATAGCCAGCTCCAACACTCAGACATCATTACAGATAGCCAGGGGCTCCAACACTCAGACATCATTAGCAGATAGCCAGGGCTCCGCAACACTCAGACATCATTACAGATAGGGGGCTCACTCAACACTCAGACATCATTTACAGATAGCCAGGGGCTCCAACACTCAGACATCATTACCTATAGCCAGGGCTCAACACTCCTTTCAGACATCATTCCTAGTAGCCAGGCCAACACTAGACATTCTTTACCTATAGCCAGGGGCTCCAACACTCAGACATCATTACAGATAGTAGAGGCGCACTCCAACACTCAGACATCATTACAGATAGCAAGGGGCCTCCAACACTCAGACATCTTTACAGATAGCCACAGGGTCACACCCAACACTCAGACATCATTACAGATAGCCAGGGGCTCCTCCAACACTCAGACATCATTACAGACATAGCCAGGGAACACTCCAACATCAGACACTTTACAGATAGCCAAGGTGCACACCCAACACTCAGACATCATTACAGATAGCCAGGGCACACTCCAACTCAGACATCATTACAGATAGCCAGGGCTCCAACACTCAGACATCATTACAGATAGCCAGGGCACACTCCAACACCTCAGACATCATTACAGATAGCCAGGAGCGCACCAACACTCAGACATCATTTTACCTATAGCCAGGGTCCACCTCCAACACTCAGACATCATTACCTATAGCCAGGGTCACACTCCAACACTCAGACATCACAGATAGCCAGGGCGCACTCAACACTCAGACATCATTACAGATAGCCAGGGTCACAACTCCCAACACTCAGACATTATTACAGATAGCCAGGGCTCCAACACCTGGCACATCATTACAGATAGCCAGGGGCTCCAACACTGGACATCTTTACAGATAGCCAGGGGCTCCAACACTCAGACATCTTTACAGATAGCCAGGGGCTCACTCCAACACTCAGACATCTTTACAGATAGCCAGGGGCTCTGACACTCAGTCATCTTTACAGATAGCCAGGGGCTCACTCCAACACTCAGACAGCATTACAGATAGCCAGGGTCACACTCCAACACTCAGACATCTTTACAGATAGCCAGGGTCACACTCCGACACTCAGACATCATTACAGATAGCCAGGGGAACACTCCAACACAGACATAATTTACAAAATATGATGTGTGTTGAGTGAGTCTGTCCGATCAGTAGGGAGTAGGGATGGCAGTAGGGATGACCAGGGATGTTCTCTGTTTAGTGAGTCCTCCAGATCAGAGGCAGTAGGGATGACCAGGGATGTTCTCTGTTTAGTGAGCCCTCCAGATCAGAGGCAGTAGGATTGACCAGGAATGTTCTCTGTTTAGTGAGTCCTCCAGATCAGAGGCAGTAGGGATGACCAGGGATGTTCTCTGTTTAGTGAGCCCTCCAGATCAGAGGCAGTAGGGATGACCAGGGATGTGCTCTGTTTAGTGAGTCCTCCAGATCAGAGGCAGTAGGGATGACCAGGGATGTTCTCTGTTTAGTGAGTCCTCCAGATCAGAGGCAGTAGGGATGACCAGGTATGTTCTCTGTTTTGGGTTCAGCAGTGTCCCGGGTCCCACTCTCTCTCTCTCTGTCTCTCACCCTACACAATCTCTCTCTCTCCCACCCTTCCCTTTCTCTCTCTCACCCACCCTTCCCTCTCTCTCTCACCCTACCCTCTCACCCTACCCCCTCTCTCTCTCTCTCTCTCTCTCTCTCTCTCTCTCTCTCTCTCTCTCTCTCTCTCTCTCTCTCTCTCTCTCTCTCTCTCTCTCTCTCTCTCTCTCTCTCTCTCTCTCTCTCTCTCTCTCTCTCTCTCTCTCTCTCTCTCTCTCTCTCTCTCTCTCTCTCTCTCTCTCTCTCTCCACCCTTCCCTCTCCATCTATCTCTCTCACCCTACCCTCTCTCTCTCTCTCTCACACCCTACCTTTCTCTCACTCTCACTCTCACTCTCACTCACACACACTCACAGTCACACCAGCGATAGAGAAAGGGAGTTAGAGAGGGAAGAGCAGAGAGGGAGAGAGAGGGAGAAAGAGGAGCTCACGAGAAGGAACTTTCCTCCTCCGTTATCCAAGAGGTAATTATGATTGACTTAAATGTAAATGTAAATGTAATGATGCACTGGATGGTGTGTGTGTAGAGACAGGGTTTGACAGAAGGAAAAGACATAAAAATCACCATGGGAGAGAACATCTCAATCTTCCTGACAAGAGAGTTAGAGAGAGTTAGAAGAAGAGAGACTGAAGTGAAGGGAGGGAGAGATAACTCTTGTTCTTCTGTCCCTGTTGCAGAAACCATAGAAAATCAGAACGGCTATAGACAAACTTTAACAATAGATTCATAATTCCTCTCCTCTCCCTCTCCCTCCCTCTCCCTCTCCTCTCTCTCCTCTCCTCTCCCTCCTCTCCCTCTCCCTCTCTCCTCTCCCCTCCTCTCCTCTCCTCTCCTCTCCCTCTCCTCCCCTCTCCTCCCTCCTTCCCTCCTCTCCTCTCCCCTCCCCTCCCCTCCCCTCCCCTCCCCTCCTCTCCTCTCCTCTCCCCTCCTCTCCTCTCCTCTCCTCTCCTCTCCTCCTCTCCCTCTCCTCTCTCCCTCCTCTCCCTCTCCCTCTCCTCTCCCTCCTCTCCTCTCCTCTCCTCTCCTCTCCTCTCCCTCCCTCTCCTCCTCCTCTCCCTCTCCTCTCCTCTCCTCCCTCTCCTCCTCCCTCTCCTCTCCTCCCCTCCCCTCCCCTCCCCTCCCCTCTCCTCTCCTCTCCTCTCCTCATGATAATATATATAATTTTGGTCATTTGTCTCGGTACTGTTGACACACCAATCTGATCCCTCTAGTCTAGGTGCTGTTGACACGTCAAACTGCTCCCTCTAGTCTAGGTGCTGTTCACACACCAATCTGATCCCTCTAGTCTAGGTGCTGTTCACACACCAATCTGCTCCCTCTAGTCTAGGTGCTGTTGACACGTCAAACTGCTCCCTCTAGTCTAGGTGCTGTTGACACGCTAAACTGCTCCCTCTAGTCTAGGTGCTGTTGACACGCCAAACTGCTCCCTCTAGTCTAGGTGCTGTTGACACGTCAAACTGCTCCCTCTAGTCTAGGTGCTGTTGACACGTCAAACTGCTCCCTCTAGTCTAGGTGCTGTTGACCGCCAAACTGCTCCCTCTAGTCTAGGTGCTGTTGACACGTCAAACTGCTCCCTCAGTCTAGGTGCTGCTGACATAAAACTGCTCCTCTCTAGTCTAGGTGCTGTTGACACGCCAAACTGTCCCTCTAGTCTAGGTGCTGTTGACACGTCAAACTGCTCCCTCTAGTCTAGGTGCTGTTGACACGTCAAACTGCTCCCTCTAGTCTAGGTGCTGTTGACACGCCAAACTGCTCCCTCTAGTCTAGGTGCTGTTGACACGTCAAACTGCTCCCTCTAGTCTAGGTGCTGTTGACACGTCAAACTGCTCCCTCTAGTCTAGGTGCTGTTCACACACCAATCTGATCCCTCTAGTCTATCCCCATTTTGTTGGCTTTTTACGCATATTTTGTTTGAGACCGTTTCTAGCCTTTCAGACTCCCTTCCTCTCATCTACCGACAGGTTCCCGGGCAGGCTGAAAATGGGTCTTGCAGGCCAAATTAATTTTGTAGAGAGGTGTGATTTTGCAGAGCCCAAAGCTTGCTGTGTCTCTCATCTTCTCATTGTCATCGCGACCCACTGATATGAAACGCCCGCGAGAATGTCAGAAACCTGTTAGAAGACATGACAGTGGTGGGGAAAGGCAGTTGGTAGAGTCTTCTCCAGTAGTCCTTGAAGTTTTTCAACTTCACAAGCTGCACGACAACTGAACGGGACTCCAACCAGTGGCATAGGGAACACGACAACCAAACTGAACTATTTTCTCCTTGGAGAAAGCTTTTCCATGTTACAGGTTATTCACAGAGCAGTGAACAGCAGCAGAGTGGTATGAGAGAGAGAGAGGGAGGTATAGAGAGATGGAGAGAGAGAGAGGGAGGTATAGAGAGATGGAGAGAGAGAGAGGGAGGTATAGAGAAGATGGGAGAGAGGGAGTATAGAGAGATGGAGAGAGAGAGAGGAGGTATAGAGAGATGGAGAGAGATGAGAGAGAGGAGAGGGGAGTTATAGAGAGATGGAGGAGAGAGATGGAGAGAGAGAGGGAGTATAGAGAGATGGGAGAGAGAGGGAGTATAGAGATGGAGAGAGAGGAGAGGTAGAGAGAGGAGAGAGAGAGAGAGAGAGATGAGAGAGAGAGAGAGAGGGAGGAGATAGAGAGATGGAGAGAGAGAGAGGGAGGTATAGAGAGATGGAGAGAGAGAGGAGAGAGAGAGAGAGAGATGGAGAGAGAGAGGGAGTTATAGGTATAGAGATGGAGAGAGAGGAGTTATAGAGATGGAGAGAGAGGGAGTTATAGAGATGGAGAGAGAGGGAGTATATAGAGAGATGGAGAGAGGGGAGTTATAGATAGATAGAGAGAGAGAGGGATATATATATGAGAGATGGAGAGAGATATATGGGTATATTTATATATAGAGATATATATAGAGATAGATAGGGAGGTATAGATATATATATATATATATGGAGAGAGAGAGAGGGATATATAGAGATATGGAGATAGAGAGGGGAGGTATAGATAGATGGAGAGAGAGAGAGGAGGTATATGCAGAGATATATGGAGATAGAGAGGGATATTTATATATATATATATGGAGAGAGAGAGGGGAGGTATAGAGATGGAGAGAGAGAGAGGGAGGTATAGAGAGGGAGATAGGAGATGGAGAGAGGGGGAGGTATAGAGAGATGGAGAGAGAGGGAGGTATAGATAGATGGAGAGATGGAGGGAGAGAGGAGAGAGATAGAGAGATGGAGAGAGAGAGAGAGGGAGGTATAGAGAGATGGAGAGAGAGAGGGAGGTATAGAGAGATGGAGAGAGAGAGAGGAGTATAGGAGAGGAGAGAGAGAGGGAGGTATAGAGAGATGGGAGAGAGAGAGAGGGAGGTATGATGGAGAGAGAGAGAGGTAGATAGATGGAGAGAGAGAGAGAGAGAGAGAGAGAGAGAGAGAGAGAGAGAGAGAGAGAGAGAGAGAGAGAGAGAGAGAGAGAGAGAGAGATGAGAGAGAGAGATGAGAGAGAGAGAGAGAGAGCATTCTAGTTTGCTCTGTTTTTGTTAATTCTTTCCAATGTGTCAAGAATTATCTTTGTTTTCCCATGATTTGGATGGGGACTAATTGTGCTGCTGTCCTGGGGCTCTGTGGGGTGTGTTTGTGTTTGTGAACAGAGCCCCAGGACCAGCTTGCTTAGGGGACACTTCTCCAGGCTCATCTCTCTAGGTGATGGCTTTGTTAGGGAAGGTTTGGGGGAATTAGTGGGTATCGGCCTAATTCTGCTCTGCATGCATTATTTTGTGTTCTACGTTGTACACGGAGGATATTTTTGCAGAATTCTGCATGCAGAGTGTCACTTGGTGTTTGTCCCATTTTGTGAAGTCTTGCTGGTGAGCGGATCTCTCTTCTCCCTCCCTCCCTCCCTCCCTCCCTCCCTCCCTCCCTCCCTCCTCCCTCCTCCCCTCCCTCCCTCCCTCCCTCCCTCCCTCCCTCCCTCCCTCCCCTCCCTCCCTCTCCTCTCTCTCTCTCTCTCTCCTCTCTCTCTCTCTCTCCCTCTCTCTCCCTCTCCTCTCCCGCTCCCTGCCCCTGCCCCTGCCTCAGACCATGAACATCACACACCTCCTCCTTCACTGACATTCCAACTACCATCACAATCTTGCACACCTCTTCTCACCACACACCAGAATATAACGGAAACTCACGAGTTTTTCCACACCGAAAGGGGGGCTGAAACAAGAAAGGGCTTTCCCAAACGGTTAATGTCATTGTTATGCTGAAACAAGAAAGGGCTTTCCCAAACGGTTAATGTCATTGTTATGCTGAAACAAGAAAGGCTTTCCCCAAACGGTTAATGTCATTGTTATGCTGAAACAAGAAAGCGCTTTCCCCAAACGGTTAATGTCATTGTTATGCTGTAGGGTTAAAATTTCCTTCAATGGAACTGAGGGGCCCGAACCAATAAAACAGCCCCAGACCATTATTCGCCCCTCCACCAAACTTTACAGTTGTCACTAAGCATTGGGGCAGGTCCGGTCCATAGTTACTATTGTTGTCATAGTTTATTGTTGTGGGTATGCTGACACAGCTGGCCCATAGTTACTATTGTTGTCTGGTATGCTGACACAGCTGGCTCATAGTTACTATTGTTGTCTGGTATGTTGACACAGCTGGCCCATAGTTACTATTGTTGTCTGGTATGCTGAAACAGCTGGCCCATAGTTACTATTGTTGTCTGGTATGCTGAAACAGCTGGCCCATAGTTACTATGGGGGAGGGAGGGAGTTGGAGGGCTAAGGGAATGCATCTGGGATCATGAAGGGTGCCTCGTTAGAGCGCGGAGGGCTACCCACGGAGGGCTACCCACGGATGGCTACCCACGGATGGCTACCGCAGAGGGCTACCCACGAATGCTACTCCACGGAGGGCTACCCGCGGAGGGCTACCCACAGATGATACCAGCGGAGGGCTACCCACGGAGGGCTACCACGGAGGGCTACCCACGGAGGGCTACCCACGGATGGCATCAGCGACTCACGGAGGGCTACCACGGAGGGCTACTCCACGGAGGGCTACCGGGATGGCTACCCGCGGATAGCTACCCACGGATGATACCAGCGGAGGGCTACCCACGGAGGGCTACCACGGAGGGCTACCTCCACGGATGGCTACCCACGGATGGCTACCACTGAGGGCTACCCAGGGAGGCTACCCACGGAGGGCTACCCGAGAGGGCTACCCGCGGAAGGCTACCACAGAGGGCTACCCGCAGAGGGCTACCCACGGAGGGTGGGCTACCCGCAGAGGGCTACCCACGGAGGGGCTACCCACGGGAGGGCTACCCACGGAGGGCTACCCACGGAGGGCTACCCACGGATGGCTACCCGCGGAGGGCTACCCACGGAGGGAGATGGCTACCCACGGAGGGCTACCCACGGAGGGCTACCCGCAGAGGGCTACCCTGAAGGACATGGATACACCGAGTGCGCTCTTCTTCAACCTGAGCGGAAGTCAGCGCAGCAATAGCAGATATTCCATCTACAGCATCCTTCAGGGTCTCTGGCGTCAGATACATGGGCAATGAGGAGGATCACTATGGACTTCTACGCAGACCTGTGACAGCAACACTGATCCTTAGAGTGCTCAGGAGATTCTACAGGGGCCGTCTGCTCGGGCCTGAGCAGAGTGCTGGGCTGAGAGTGATATTTCATTTCAGGAACTATCAGCGGCTGTGCAGCAGCTCTCCCCGGGCAGTGTGTCGGGGTCGATGGACTGACAGCTGAGTTTCATAAATGTTTCTGGGGTGTACTGGTGAGGAACCTCTTAGAGGTCTTTCGGGAGTTCTTTTGAGAACGCTGTATTCGTCATCTGCCAGCGCGGGCAGTCCTTTCACTATTCTTGAAGAAAGGGGCACTTAGCTCTGTTGAAGAACTGAGGCTGGTGTCGTTGCTCTGCTTGGATTACAGAAAAATGTCCAAGTGTTTGTCAAATGTGACTGACCGGCTCGATTTGGACTTATGTAGCAAAAATTCTGAAATTATGTTTTTACGTTAGATAAAAAGTAGAGACTCCGAGCTACAAAATACACTACAGTTGAGGAACAATAAAGTAATTATGTTTTAGAAGTTGATGAACTTGTCACCCCACATTTTGAGAAAATGGCCCTTGAATGTTTCGGTACACCGACTGGAGAGCTCTTCTTTGTCTACACCCACTCAACACACACCCATCTCTTTAAGGATTCATACGTGAGGCCATGTGCTAAACAGAGTGAGTACGGTAGTGTAGTAAACAGAGTGAGTACGGTAGTGTAGTAAACAGAGTGAGTAGTGTACTAAACAGAGTGAGTAGGGTAGTGTAGTAAACAGAGTGAGTAGTGTGCTAAACAGAGTGAGTACGGTAGTGTAGTAAACAGAGTGAATAGTGTACTAAACAGAGTGAGTACGGTAGTGTACTAAACACAGTGAGTACGGTAGTGTGCTAAACAGAGTGAGTACGGTAGTGTAGTAAACAGAGTGAGTAGTGTACTAAACAGAGTGAGTAGGGTAGTGTAGTAAACAGAGTGAGTAGTGTGCTAAACAGAGTGAGTACGGTAGTGTAGTAAACAGAGTGAGTACTGTAGTGTGCTAAACAGAGTGAGTACGGTAGTGTACTAAACAGAGTGAGTACTGTAGTGTAGTAAACAGAGTGAGTACGGTAGTGTACTAAACAGAGTGAGTATGGTAGTGTGCTAAACAGAGTGAATACGGTAGTGTGCTAAACAGAGTGAGTACGGTAGTGTACTAAACAGAGTGAGTACGGTAGTGTGCTAAACAGAGTGAGTACGGTAGTGTGCTAAACAGAGTGAGTACGGTAGTGTACTAAACAGAGTGAGTACGGTAGTGTGCTAAACAGAGTGAGTACGGTAGTGTGCTAAACAGAGTGAGTACGGTAGTGTGCTAAACAGAGTGAGTACGGTAGTGTACTAAACAGAGTGAGTACGGTAGTGTAGTAAACAGAGTACGGTAGTGTAGTAAACAGAGTACGGTAGTGTAGTAAACAGAGTGAGTAGTGTAGTAAACAGAGTGAGTACGGTAGTGTAGTAAACAGAGTGAGTACGGTAGTGTAGTAAACAGAGTGAGTAGTGTAGTGTGCTAAACAGAGTGAGTACTGTAGTGTAGTAAACAGAGTGAGTACGGTAGTGTAGTAAACAGAGTGAGTAGGGTAGTGTACTAAACAGAGTGAGTACGGTAGTGTAGTAAACAGAGTGAGTACGGTAGTGTAGTAAACAGAGTGAGTAGTGTACTAAACAGAGTGAGTAGGGTAGTGTACTAAACAGAGTGATTACGGTAGTGTAGTAAACAGAGTGAGTACGTTAGTGTAGTAAACAGAGTGAGTAGTGTACTAAACAGAGTGAGTACGGTAGTGTAGTAAACAGAGTGAGTACGTTAGTGTAGTAAACAGAGTGAGTAGTGTACTAAACAGAGTGAGTACGGTAGTGTAGTAAACAGAGTGAGTAGTGTACTAAACAGAGTGATTACGGTAGTGTAGTAAACAGAGTACGGTAGTGTAGTAAACAGAGTATGGTAGTGTAGTAAACAGAGTGAGTACGGTAGTGTGCTAAACAGAGTGAGTACGGTAGTGTGCTAAACAGAGTGAGTACGGTAGTGTAGTAAACAGAGTGAGTAGTGTACTAAACAGAGTGAGTAGGGTAGTGTACTAAACAGAGTGATTACGGTAGTGTAGTAAACAGAGTGAGTACGTTAGTGTAGTAAACAGAGTACGGTAGTGTAGTAAACAGAGTGAGTAGTGTAGTAAACAGAGTGAGTACGGTAGTGTAGTAAACAGAGTGAGTACGGTAGTGTACTAAACAGAGTGAGTACGGTAGTGTAGTAAACAGAGTGAGTACGGTAGTGTAGTAAACAGAGTGAGTACGGTAGTGTAGTAAACAGAGTACGGTAGTGTAGTAAACAGAGTACGGTAGTGTAGTAAACAGAGTACGGTAGTGTAGTAAACAGAGTGAGTACGTTAGTGTAGTAAACAGAGTACGGTAGTGTAGTAAACAGAGTACGGTAGTGTAGTAAACAGAGTGAGTACTGTAGTGTAGTAAACAGAGTGAGTACGGTAGTGTACTAAACAGAGTACGGTAGTGTAGTAAACAGAGTGAGTACGGTAGTGTAGTAAACAGAGTACGGTAGTGTAGTAAACAGAGTAAGGTAGTGTAGTAAACAGAGATTTAGAAAGGCTGGTTGATTCTCTGTTTATCAACGTGTCTGTAGACCGATGTGTCAACATGAACATTCTATTGTCGTCCGACATCAAACTGTCGTTATGAAAAAGTATAAATAGACAAAACGACAGACTGCTTGAAAGTCTATTCCCTATTCCAACTAACCTACTGAAGGAGCTACTTCCTGTGCTTGGCCCACCTATTCCAACTAACAGGGAGAAGCTATGCTATCGTACTGAAACCTACTGAACGAGCTACTTCCTGTGCTTGGCCCACCTATTCCAACTAACAGGGAGAAGCTATGCTATCGTACTGA
>NW_025752783.1:0-11889 GCF_021184085.1 Oncorhynchus gorbuscha
ATACACTCCTATAAATATTGTACATACAGTATTTGTATAAACCCATAGGAGAGGACTTAGAGACAGCGTGAGGGGCTAACCTCGTTACATCCTGGGTTGTCCACTAGTTGATGGGTGCTGGCATGAAGGGCTGGCCAGCATTCACAGGGTTCAGGACCACCTTGTCCCCTATCACCACCTGGAATGAAAACACACATTACAATTTAGTATGCATGCATTACACATGTGCACGTCAGCTGCTAGGGGCTATGAAACATGAACAAAACTCATTTGCATGTGTCTGTAAGCAGTCAAATACAGGACAGTATGTGAAGCTCTGAATCTCAAACTCAAATCACTCATCCAGAGGGCCTATTACCTAGACGTAGTACTAGAACAACAGTCATGGCTCCACCTTAGGTCACCCTGTCCTGGGGCTCCTACTCACCTCAAGATCTTGGCAGGGAGAGCCAGGAGATTTAGGATCATTCAAACCGCTCTGGAGACTTATCCTTAAAGGCGGGGCTGAACTTCATGATTTCAATTCTCCTTATTAGGAAATGCGACAGAACGAGATTTGGGTCTTGGAGACTTGCTTTGATGTGGGTGTCACGCGCGTGCGTGCGTGTGTGTGTGCGTGTGCGTGTGCGTGTGCGTGTGTGTGTGTGTGTGTGTGTGTGTGTGTGTGTGTGTGTGTGTGTGTGTGTGTGTGTGTGTGTGTGTGTGTGTGTGTGTGTGTGTGTGTGTGTGTGTGTGTGTGTGTGTGTGTGTGTGTGAAAGTGGGAAGCATTTGTACTTTATCTGTCAAAACTGTACACAGTCACTCCCTTTAGATAACTTGAAAAAAGTCTAACCAGGTCTAGCCAAATTGTTTTGCCAATTATATTCAGCTGTCGGGTGTGCGACAGTGGCAAAGTTGGTTTGACTTTGGATAGCCCATACAGAATGTAAATGGGACAAAATGTTGATATTGCACATGTTTTACTTGTCTCATTAAATGCTTTCAATATTTGTACATGAATTTCTATCATTTACAGTTCTTAAGGTTTTTAAGTCATTGAAATTCGGAGCTATTGACATTTTAAAATATTGTCCCATATACTGTACATTGTGTAATTCACTAATGGTCCCATGGACATCAGGATCAGGTCGTCTGAAGCTACACGCCGAATTGATGATAACACCTTTTTTGTTGTTGACTGATACCAATGACACATGCTGTTTTCTACCAGAGAAGTTGTTTATTGGCTTCAGTTGCTCTTTAAAGTACAAGGCTCCAGCATGGTGCCACTTATAAGCCCAGTCAGTCCAGAGCTAGAGCTGATCTGGCCCTCAAAGAGGATTAGAGTGGAAAGCCGTCACAAAACACCTGACCTGGGCCTGACCCCTTCTCCTGTCCCAGCCTAAACACGGACTCGGGCTTGACCCCTTCTCCTGTCCCAGCCTAAACACGGACTCGGCCTGACCCCTTCTCCTGTCCCAGCCTAAACACCTGACCTGGGCCTGACCCCTTCTCCTGTCCCAGCCTAAACACCTGACCTGGGCCTGACCCCTCCTCCTGTCCCAGCCTAAACACTGACTCGGCCTGACCCCTTCTCCTGTCCCAGCCTAAACACGGACTCGGCCTGACCCCTTTTCCTGTCCCAGCCTAAACACCTGACCTGGGCCTGACCCCTTCTCCTGTCCCAGCCTAAACACCTGACCTGGGCCTGACCCCTCCTCCTGTCCCAGCCTAAACACTGACTCGGCCTGACCCCTTCTCCTGTCCCAGCCTAAACACTGACTCGGCCTGACCCCTCTTCTGTCCCAGCCTAAACACTGACTCGGCCTGACCCCTTCTCCTGTCCCAGCCTAAACACTGACTCGGCCTGACCCCTTCTCCTGTCCCAGCCTAAACACTGACTCTGCCTGACCCCTTCTCCTGTCCCAGCCTAAACACTGACTCTGCCTGACCCCTTCTCCTGTCCCAGCCTAAACACTGACTCGGCTTGACCCCTTCTCCAGTCCCAGCCTAAACACTGACTCGGCCTGACCCCTTCTCCAGTCCCAGCCTAAACACTGACTCGGCCTGACCCCTTCTCCTGTCCCAGCCTAAACACTGACTCTGCCTGACCCCTTCTCCTGTCCCAGCCTAAACACTGACTCGGCCTGAGGTGATACAGCCATTTGTGTTGTTGTGGCTGTAGAATGACTCCTGGCCTCTGCTGCTTTAATCCACAAAGAGACTACTATGCTGCACACATGACTAGCACAACTGACAGGAACACACCTGATTGATTGACATGCGAGCTGGCTGCTACTTAAAGTTGATGTTGGAATTTTACATACACCTTAGCCAAATACATTTAAACTCAGTTTTTCACAATTCCTGACATTTTATCCCAGTAAAAAAAATCCATGTTTTAGGTCAGTTAGGATCACCACTTTATTTTAAGAATGTGAAAATGTCAGAATAGTAGAGATAATTATTTATTTCAGCTTGTATTTCTTTCATCACATTCCCAGTGGGCCAGAAGTTTACATACACTCAATTAATATTTGGTAGCATTGCCTTAAAATTGTTTAACTTCGGTGAAAAGTTTCGAGTAGCCTTCCACAAGCTTCCCACAATAAGTTGGGTGAATTTTGGCCCATTCTTCCTGATAGAGCTGGTGTAACCGAGTCAGGTTTGCAGGCCTCCTTGCATGCACACACTTTTTCAGTTCTGCCCACATAGGATTGGGGGTCAGAGCTTGTGATGGCCTCTCCAATACCTTGACCTTGTTGTCCTTAAGCCATTTTGCCACAACTTTGGAAGTATGCTTGGGGTCATTGTCCATTTGAAAGACCCATTTGCGACCATTCTTTAACTTCCTGACAGATGGATATATTGAAGCAACATCTCAGGACAAGTCATTTTCCATCCTCATGATGCCATGCCAAACATAACGATGGTCATTATGGCCAAACAGTTCTCTTTTTGTTTCATCAGACCAGAGAACATTTTTCCAAAAAGTACGATCTTTGTCCCCATGTGCAGTGGCAAACTGTAGACTGGCCTTTTTATGGTGGTTTTGGAGCAGTGGCATCTTCCTTGCTGAGCGGCCGTTCAGGTTATGTCGATATAGGACTTGTTTAACTGTGGATATAGATACTTTTGTACCGGTTCCCTCCAGCATCTTCACAAGGTCCTTTGCTGTTGTGGATGGAATTTGCACAGGGTGAAAAGTGATTGCATTAGTTTTGGAACCGGGCTGCCTCCCAGCGTGCGCCAGGTGCCCAGTTTAAAGCCCCCGGAGAAGTCGGCTCAAAACAAAAGTGACATAGCCTAGGCGAGATTAAGCATGTGGAGTAATGAATAGGATTCTTAGTTTTCACATGCAAAAGTCTTTGCTCTTTCTTCCCAATGAAAACTAGTCTGAAAAAGCAAACATCTATTTTATGGAAAGAGCTGTATGTTTCTGGACGATGCACCATGCTGTCGACAACATGACCGAGCGGCACAGATTACTGTTCCATTTGAGAAGGGCACTCCTCCCTCCCTTTGCCAGTTCACATCACAAGCCATAGACTGGTGCACCGCGGCTCAGGTTAATAGAACTGTCTTCACTGGTATCCTATAACTATAAAGAGGCACACCATTCTCACAGAATGAGCTGCAGACTAGAGCTAAATGCAAATCCTAGACATAATTGATGCAAATGTGGAGGACCATGGCACAATGCTGTAATGTTTGAAATGATAGGAGGAGGCCAATAACACTACACACTCCTATAAATACTGTACATACAGTATACTTGAATACAGCAGTGTATAAAACCCATCTCCCATAGGAGATTTCATAATCAATTTACACACAATAACCCATAATGACAAAGCTAAAACAGTTTTTTATACATTTTTGCAAATGTATTAATAAGACTCGAAATTGAGCTCAGGTGCATCCTGTTTCCATTGATCAACCTTGAGATGTTTCTACAACTGGACTGGAGTACACTTGTGGTAAATTGAATTTTATTGGACAGGCACACACCTGTCTATATAAGGTCCCATAGTTGTCAGTGCATGTCAAAGCAAAAACCAAGCTGAGCTCCGAGACATGATTGTGTCAAAGCACAAATCTGTGGAAGGGTACCAAAAAATGTATGAAGCATTGGAGGTCCTGAAGAATACATTGGCCTCCATCATTCTTAAATTGAAGAAGTTTGGAACCACCAAGAATCTTCCTAGAGCTGGCCCCCCCTGCAAAACTGAGCAATCGGCTGGGAAGGGTCTTGATCGGGAGGTGACCAAAAACTTGATGGTCACTCTGACAGAGCTCAGAGTTCTTCCGTGGAGATGGGATAACCTTCCAGAAGGACAACCATCTCTGCAGCACTCCACCAATCAGGCCTTTATAATAGAGTGGCCAGACGGAAGCCACTCTAGGCACATGATAGCCCGCTTGGAGTTTGCCAAAAGGCACCAAACGGACTCTCAAACTTTGAGAAACAAAATTCTCAGTCTGATAAAACCCAGATTGAAATATTTGGCCTGAATGCCAAGCATCACATCTGGAGGAAACCTGGCACCATCCCTATGGTGAAACATGGTGGTGGCAGCATCATGTTGTGGGGATGTTTTTCAACAGGATGGACTGGGAGACTAGTCAGGATCGAGGGAAAGATTAACAGAGCAAAGTACAGCAAGATCCTTGATGAAAACCTGTTCCCGAGCGCTAGTACCTGACTGGGTCGAAGGCTCACCTAACAGGACAATGACCATAAGCACACAGCCAAGACAACACAGGAGTGTCTTCAGGACAAGTCTCTAAATGTCCTTGAGTGGCCCAGTCAGAGCCCTGACCTGAACCTGATTGAATATCTCTGGAGAGACCTGAAAATATCCGTGCAGCGACGCTCCCCATCCAACCTGACAGAGCTTGATAGAATCTGCAGAGAAGAATGGGAGAAACTCCCCAAATATTGCTGTGCCAAGCCTGTAGAGTCATACCCAAGACGCAAGGCTGTAGTCATGTACTTCAAGTACTGACTAAATGGTTTGAATACTTATGTAAATGTGATGTAATTTGTTTTTAAATATATATTTGCAAACATTTCTTTAAAGCTGATTTTGCTTTGTCATTAAGGGGTATTTTGTGTTGATTAAATTGGGGAAAAAACAATTGAATCCATTTTAGAATAATGCTGTAACGTAACAAAATGTGGAAAAAGTCAAGGGGTCTGAATACATTCCAAATGTCCTGTAAGGCTCATAGTTATGGTTGAGAACAGACAAAGTTTGCTTCATTAGCAACAATAGCTCACCCTGGCGTCCAGGCTATGACAGGGCTGAATATAGATTTGGTTAGATCTACCAGCAGATCTACCACCCGGTATGATCTAATCAATTCTAACCTAACTCAGTCTTCAACTGGATGCCACTCGTCTGTTTCTGCAGACAGCTTGGATGTTGAGTGAGAGAGGGAAAGAGAGAGAGAAGGAGAGTGGGAGATGGAAAAGGAGAGAGAGAGAGAGAGAGAGAGAGAGAGAGAGAGAGAGAGGGAGAGAGAGAGAGAGCTAAACAGAGAAAGTGAAAGAGAGAGAGCGAGAGAGAGACGATCATTTTGACAGATGGAGCTGTTTCAGATAAGGTTGCAGGAGAGTGTCTCTGTCTTTCCCTTTCTGTCTCACTTGCTCTCTATCTCTTTATCTCTATATCTTTCTCTCTCTCCCACTCCTCCATCGCTCTGGAATCAGTGTGATTCATAATGGCGAATGGCAGCCCACACTCTTTACACTCTAACTCTCCATCACGCTCTATTGATATTAGCCAGCCAGGAAATGGAGCTAAATGATCTTATTCACCGGCTGACTTTAAAGACTCCATAAAATGTATCCTCTGAAGGAGACTGCTCCACACACACACACACACACACACACACACACACACACACACACACACACACACACACAAAGACATGCACAAAAATCAGATGTGATCATAACCAGACATGCATAATACATGTTCTATTTTCTCGAGTATATTGCCATGTTCCTTTTCATTGTTCAAAATGAACAATATATCGTAATAAAGAAAGATTGCCATACATATTCCATGAGGTGAGGAAGAGAGAAAGGTAGGTCATTTTGTCACCAAAACGGAGATAGGCAAAGCAGCCCCCCCTCTCACCCCTCAAATACCCCCAGAGAATAGACTAAGTAAACCAAATCTGCCCAGCAACGTATATGAAGGGAGACCGAGAGAGATTTCACTTGCTTTGGTTACCACCCGGTTACTCAACCCTGCAGCTTAGAGGCTGCTGACTTATGTACAGTGCATTTGGAAAGTATTCAGACCCCTTCCCTTTTTCCACATTTTGTTACGTTACATCCTTATTTTTAAATGTATTAAATAAATGTTTTTCCTCATCAATCTACACACAATACCCTGTAATGACAAAGTGAAAACGGGTTTTAAGATTTTTTGCAAATGCATTAAAACTTAAAAATAGAAATACCTTATTTACGTAATTATTCAGACCCTTACCTTTTAGCTCTGAGACTCGAAATTGAGCTCAGGTGCGTCCTGTTTCCAATGATCATCCTTGAGATGTCATGCAGGTGAAAGAGGACCCAAAAGCGACTTAACAGAAACAGAGTTTATTTAAGTCCAAACAGGGAATAACAGAAATCCTCTAGTCTGTAGAGGGGAATAACTGGAGAAGCGGCCACAGACTGCAGGTCGCTTCGGGTAGGCGCAGGCCGTAGTAGACAGAGACACCTGCTCACACGCAGCATCTGATGAAGGCAAAAAACACGACAGGACAGGGCGAAACACAATCACAGCATGGTGAATACAAAACAAGGAACCGACGGGACAGGAACGGAACACAAAGGAATAAATAGGGACTCTAATCAGGGGAAAGGATCGGGAACAGGTGTGGGAAGACTAAATGATGATTAGGGGAATAGGAACAGCTGGGAGCAGGAACGGAACGATAGAGAGAAGAGAGAGCGAGAGAGTGAGAGAGGGAGGGGGAGAGAGAGGGATAGAAAGAGGGAAAGAGCCTAATAAGACCAGCAGAGGGAAACGAATAGAATGGGGAGCACAGGGACAAGACATGATAATAAATGACAAACATGACAGTACCCCCCCACTCACCGAGCGCCTCCTGGCGCACTCGAGGAGGAATCCTGGCGGCAACGGAGGAAATCATCGATGAGTGAACGGTCCAGCACGTCCCGAGACGGAACCCAACTCCTCTCCTCAGGACCGTAACCCTCCCAATCCACTAAGTATTGGTGACCCCGTCCCCGAGAACGCATGTCCATGATCTTATGTACCTTGTAAATAGGTGCGCTCGACAAGGACGGGAGGGGGAGGGAAGACGAACGGGGGGTGCGAAGAAAGGGCTTAACACAGGAGACATGGAAGACAGGATGGACGCGACGAAGATGTCGCGGAAGAAGCAGTCGCACAGCGACAGGATTGACGACCTGGGAGACACGGAACGGACCAATGAACCGCGGAGTCAACTTACGAGAAGCTGTCGTAAGAGGAAGGTTGCGAGTGGAAAGCCACACTCTCTGGCCGCAACAATACCTTGGACTCTTAATCCTGCGTTTATTGGCGGCTCTCACCGTCTGTGCCCTGTAACGGCAAAGTGCAGACCTCACCCTCCTCCAGGTGCGCTCACAACGTTGGACAAACGCTTGAGCGGAGGGAACGCTGGACTCGGCAAGCTGGGATGAGAACAGAGGGGCTGGTAACCCAGACTACTCTGAAACGGAGATAACCCGGTAGCAGACGAAGGAAGCGACCATTGTGAGCGTATTCTGCCCAGGGAGCTGTTCTGCCCAAGACGCAGGGTTTCTGAAAGAAAGGCTGCGTAGTATGCGACCAATCGTCTGATTGGCCCTCTCTGCTTGACCGTTAGACTGGGGATGAAACCCGGAAGAGAGACTGACGGACGCACCAATCAAACGACAGAACTCCCTCCAAAACTGTGACGTGAATTGCGGGCCTCTGTCTGAAACGGCGTCTAACGGGAGGCCATGAATTCTGAATACATTCTCAATAATGATTTGTGCCGTCTCCTTAGCGGAAGGAAGTTTAGCGAGGGAATGAAATGTGCCGCCTTAGAGAACCTATCGACAACCGTAAGAATCACAGTCTTCCCGCAGACAAAGGCAGACCGGTAATGAAGTCTAAGGCGATGTGAGACCATGGTCGAGAAGGAATGGGGAGCGGTCTGAGACGACCGGCAGGAGGAGAGTTACCCGACTTAGTCTGCGCGCAGTCCGAACAAGCAGCCACGAAACGGCGCGTGTCACGCTCCTGAGTCGGCCACCAAAGCGCTGGCGAATAGACGCAAGAGTGCCTCGAACACCGGGATGACCAGCTAACTTGGCAGAGTGAGCCCACTGAAGAACAGCCAGACGAGTGGAAACAGGAACGAAAAGGAGGTTACTAGGACAAGCGCGCGGCGACGCAGTGTGCGTGAGTGCTTGCTTAACCTGTCTTTCAATTCCCCAGACTGTTAACCCGACAACACGCCCATAAGGAAGAATCCCCTCGGGATCAGTAGAAGCCACAGAAGAACTAAACAGACGGGATAAGGCATCAGGCTTGGTGTTCTTGCTACCCGGACGGTAAGAAATCACAAACTCGAAACGAGCGAAAAACAACGCCCAACGAGCTTGACGGGCATTAAGTCGTTTGGCAGAACGGATGTACTCAAGGTTCTTATGGTCTGTCCAAACGACAAAAGGAACGGTCGCCCCTCCACCACTGTCGCCATTCGCCTAGGGCTAAGCGGATGGCGAGCAGTTCACGGTTACCCACATCATAGTTGCGCTCAGATGGCGACAGGCGATGAGAAAAATAAGCGCAAGGATGAACCTTATCGTCAGACTGGAAGCGCTGGGATAGAATGGCTCCCACGCCTACCTCTGAAGCGTCAACCTCGACAATGAATTGTCTAGTGACGTCAGGAGTAACGAGGATAGGAGCGGACGTAAAACGTTCTTTAGAAGATCAAAGCTCCTGGGCGGAACCGGACCACTTAAAACACGTCTTGACAGAAGTAAGAGCTGTGAGAGGGGCAGCAACTTGACCGAAATTACGAATGAAACGCCGATAGAAATTAGCGAAACCTAAAAAGCGCTGCAACTCGACACGTGACCTTGAACGGGCCAATCACTGACAGCTTGGACCTTAGCGGAATCCATCTGAATGCCTTCAGCGGAAATAACGGAACCGAGAAAAGTAACGGAGGAGACATGAAAAGAGCACTTCTCAGCCTTTACGTAGAGACAATTCTCTAAAAGGCGCTGTAGAACACGTCGAACGTGCTGAACATGAATCTCGAGTGACGGAGAAAAAAAAATCAGGATATCGTCAAGATAGACAAAAACAAAAATGTTCAGCATGTCTCTCAGAACATCATTAACTAATGCCTGAAAAACAGCTGGCGCATTGGCGAGACCGAACGGCAGAACCCGGTACTCAAAATGCCCTAACGGAGTGTTAAACGCGTTTTCCACTCGTCCCCCTCTCTGATGCGCACGAGATGGTAAGCGTTACGAAGGGTCCAACTTAGTAAAGCACCTGGCTCCCTGCAGAATCTCGAAGGCTGATGACATAAGGGGAAGCGGATAACGATTCTTAACCGTTATGTCATTCAGCCCTCGATAATCACGCAGGGGCGCAGAGTAGATCCTTCTTCTTAACAAAAAAGAACCCCGCCCCGGCCGGAGAAGAAGAAGGCACTATGGTACCGGCGTCAAGAGACACAGACAAATAATCCTCGAGAGCCTTACGTTCGGGAGCCGACAGAGAGTATAGTCTACCTCGAGGGAGGAGTGGTCCCGGAAAGGAGATCAATACTACAATCATACGACCGGTGAGGAGGAAGGGAGTTGGCTCGGGACCGACTGAAGACCGTGCGCAGATCATGATATTCCTCCGGCACTCCTGTCAAATCGCCAGGTTCCTCCTGAGAAGTAGGGACAGAAGAAACGGGAGGGATGGCAGACATTAAACACTTCACATGACAAGAAACGTTCCAGGATAGGATAGAATTACTAGACCAATTAATAGAAGGATTATGACATACTAGCCAGGGATGACCCAAAACAACAGGTGTAAACGGTGAACGGAAAATCAAAAAGAAATAGTCTCACTGTGGTTACCAGATACTGTGAGAGTTAAAGGTAGTGTCTCAAATTTGATACTGGGAAGATGACTACCATCTAAGGCAAACATGGGCGTAGGCTTGTCTAACGGTCTGAAAGGAATGTTATGTTTCCGAACCCATGCTTCGTCCATGAAACAACCCTCAGCCCCAGAGTCAATCAAGGCACTGCATGTAGCACCCGAACCGGTCCAGCGTAGATGGACCGACATAGTAGTACAAGATCTAGATGAAGAGACCTGAGTAGTAGCGCTCACCAGTAGCCCTCCGCTTACTGATGGGCTCTGGCCTCTTACTGGACATGAATTAACAAAATGTCCAGCAACTCCGCAATAGAGGCACAGGCGGTTGGTGATCCTCCGTTCCCTCTCCTTAGTCGAGATGCGAATCCCTCCCAGCTGCATGGGCACAGTCTCAAAGCCAGAGGAGGGAGATGGTTGCGATGCGGAGCAGGGAAACACCGTTAATGCGAGCTCTCTTCCACGAGCCCGGTGACGAAGATCTACCCGTCGTTCTATGCGGATGGCGAGAGCAATCAAAGAGTCCACATCTGAAGGAACCTCCCGGGAGAGAATCTCATCCTTAACCACTGCGTGGAGTCCCTCCAGAAAACGAGCGAGCAGCGCCGGCTCGTTCCACTCACTAGAGGCAGCAAGAGTGCGAAACTCAATAGAATAATCCGTTATGGACCGTTCACCTTGGCATAAGGAAGCCAGGGCCCTAGAAGCCTCCCTACCAAAAACTGAACGGTCAAAAACCGAATCATCTCCTCTTTAAAGTTCTGGAACTTGTTAGAGCAATCAGCCCTTGCCTCCCAGATAGCTGTGCCCCACTCTCGAGCCCGGCCAGTAAGGAGTGAAATGACGTAAGCAACCCGAGCTCTCTCTCTCTAGAGTATGTGTTGGGTTGGAGAGAGAACACAATCTCACACTGCGTGAGAAAGGAGCGGCACTCAGTGGGCTGCCCGGAGTAGCAAGGTGGGTTATTAACCCTAGGTTCTGGAGGCTCGGCAGGCCAGGAAGTAACAGGTGGCACGAGACGTAGACTCTGGAACTGTCCAGAGAGGTCGGAAACCTGAGCGGCCAGGTTCTCCACGGCATGGCGAGCAGCAGACAATTCCTGCTCGTGTCTGCCGAGCATGGCTCCTTGGATCTTGACGGCAGTGTAACGAGCGTCTGAAGTCGCTGGGTCCATTCCTTGGTCGGTTCCTTCTGTCATGCAGGTGAAAGAGGACCCAAAAGCGACTTAACAGAAACAGAGTTTATTTAAGTCCAAACAGGAATAACAGAAATCCTCTAGTCTGTAGAGGGGAATAACTGGAGAAGCGGCCACAGACTGCAGGTCGCCCGGTAGGCGCAGGCCGTAGTAGACAGAGACACCTGCTCACACGCAGCATCTGATGAAGGCAAAAACACGACAGGACAGGGCGAAACACAATCACAGCATGGTGAATACAAAACAAGGAACCGACGGGACAGGAACGGAACACAAAGGAATAAATAGGGACTCTAATCAGGGGAAAGGATCGGGAACAGGTGTGGGAAGACTAAATGATGATTAGGGGAATAGGAACAGCTGGGAGCAGGAACGGAACGATAGAGAGAAGAGAGAGCGAGAGAGTGAGTGAGAGAGGGAGGGGGAGAGAGAGGGATAGAAAGAGGGAAAGAACCTAATAAGACCAGCAGAGGGAAACGAATAGAATGGGGAGCACAGGGACAAGACATGATAATAAATGACAAACATGACATGAGATG
>NW_025752784.1:0-11885 GCF_021184085.1 Oncorhynchus gorbuscha
TAGCCTGGTTCATTCTGCATGTTGATACAGCACAGTTAGCCTGGTTCATTCTGCATGTTGATACATAGAACACAGTTAGCCTGGTTCATTCTGCCTGTTGAAACAGCACAGTTAGCCTAGTTCATTCTGCATGTTGATACAGCACAGTTAGCCTGGTTCATTCTGCATGTTGATACAGCACAGTTAGCCTGGTTCATTCTGCATGTTGATACATACAACACAGTTAGCCTGGTTCATTCTGCATGTTGATACATACAGCACAGTTAGCCTGGTTCATTCTGTATGTTGATACAGCACAGTTAGCCTGGTTCATTCTGCATGTTGATACAGCACAGTTAGCCTGGTTCATTCTGCAAGTTGATACATACAGCACAGTTAGCCTGGTTCATTCTGCATGTTGATACATACAACACAGTTAGCCTGGTTCATTCTGCATGTTGATACATACAGCACAGTTAGCCTGGTTCATTCTGCATGTTGATACAGCACAGTTAGCCTGGTTCATTCTGCATGTTGATACAACAAAGTTAGCCTGGTTCATTCTGTATGTTGATACAGCACAGTTAGCCTGGTTCATTCTGCCTGTTGATACATACAACACAGTTAGCCTGGTTCATTCAGCATGTTGATACAGCACAGTTAGCCTGGTTCATTCTGCATGTTGATACAGCACAGTTAGCCTGGTTCATTCTGTATGTTGATACAGCACAGTTAGCCTGGTTCATTCTGCATGTTGATACAGCACAGTTAGCCTGGTTCATTCTGTATGTTGATACATACAGCACAGTTAGCCTGGTTCATTCTGTATGTTGATACAGCACAGTTAGCCTGGTTCATTCTGCATGTTGATACAGCACAGTTAGCCTGGTTCATTCTGTATGTTGATACAGCACAGTTAGCCTGGTTCATTCTGCATGTTGATACATACAACACAGTTAGCCTGGTTCATTCTGCATGTTGATACATACAGCACAGTTAGCCTGGTTCATTCTGCATGTTGATACAGCACAGTTAGCCTGGTTCATTCTGCATGTTGATACAACACAGTTAGCCTGGTTCATTCTGTATGTTGATACAGCACAGTTAGCCTGGTTCATTCTGCCTGTTGATACATACAACACAGTTAGCCTGGTTCATTCAGCATGTTGATACAGCACAGTTAGCCTGGTTCATTCTGCATGTTGATACAGCACAGTTAGCCTGGTTCATTCTGTATGTTGATACAGCACAGTTAGCCTGGTTCATTCTGCATGTTGATACAGCACAGTTAGCCTGGTTCATTCTGTATGTTGATACATACAGCACAGTTAGCCTGGTTCATTCTGTATGTTGATACAGCACAGTTAGCCTGGTTCATTCTGCATGTTGATACAGCACAGTTAGCCTGGTTCATTCTGTATGTTGATACAGCACAGTTAGCCTGGTTCATTCTGTATGTTGATACAGCACAGTTAGCCTGGTTCATTCAGCATGTTGATACAGCACAGTTAGCCTGGTTCATTCTGCATGTTGATACAGCACAGTTAGCCTGGTTCATTCTGTATGTTGATACATACAGCACAGTTAGCCTGGTTCATTCTGTATGTTGATACAGCACAGTTAGCCTGGTTCATTCTGCATGTTGATACAGCACAGTTAGCCTGGTTCATTCTGTATGTTGATACATACAGCACAGTTAGCCTGGTTCATTCTGCATGTTGATACAGCACAGTTAGCCTGGTTCATTCTGTATGTTGATACAGCATAGTTAGCCTGGTTCATTCTGCATGTTGACACAGCACAGTTAGCCTGGTTCATTCAGCATGTTGATACATAAAACACAGTTAGCCTGGTTCATTCTGCCTGTTGATACATACAACACAGTTAGCCTGGTTCATTCTGCCTGTTGATACATACAGCACAGTTAGCCTGGTTCATTCTGCATGTTGATACAGCACAGTTAGCCTGGTTCATTCTGCATGTTGATACATACAGCACAGTTAGCCTGGTTCATTCTGCATGTTGATACAGCACAGTTAGCCTGGTTCATTCTGCCTGTTGATACAGCACAGTTAGCCTGGTTCATTCTGCATGTTGATACATACAGCACAGTTAGCCTGGTTCATTCTGTATGTTGATACAGCACAGTTAGCCTGGTTCATTCTGCATGTTGATACAGCACAGTTAGCCTGGTTCATTCTGCATGTTGATACAGCACAGTTAGCCTGGTTCATTCTGCATGTTGATACAGCACAGTTAGCCTGGTTCATTCTGCATGTTGATACATACAGCACAGTTAGCCTGGTTCATTCTGCATGTTGATACAGCACAGTTAGCCTGGTTCATTCTGCCTGTTGATACAGCACAGTTAGCCTGGTTCATTCTGCATGTTGATACAGCACAGTTAGCCTGGTTCATTCTGTATGTTGATACAGCACAGTTAGCCTGGTTCATTCTATATGTTGATACAGCACAGTTAGCCTGGTTCATTCTGCATGTTGATACAGCACAGTTAGCCTGGTTCATTCTGCATGTTGATACATACAGCACAGTTAGCCTGGTTCATTCTGCATGTTGATACATACAGCACAGTTAGCCTGGTTCATTCTGTATGTTGATACATACAGCACAGTTAGCCTGGTTCATTCTGCATGTTGATACATACAGCACAGTTAGCCTGGTTCATTCTACATGTTGATACATACAGCACAGTTAGCCTGGTTCATTCTGCATGTTGATACAGCACAGTTAGCCTGGTTCATTCTGTATGTTGATACAGCACAGTTAGTCTGGTTCATTCTACATGTTGATACATACAGCACAGTTAGCCTGGTTCATTCTGCATGTTGATACAGCACAGTTAGCCTGGTTCATTCTGCATGTTGATACAGCACAGTTAGCCTGGTTAATTCTGTATGTTGATACAGCACAGTTAGCCTGGTCCATTATGCATGTTGATACAGCACAGTTAGCCTGGTTCATTCAGCATGTTGGTACAGCACAGTTAGCCTGGTTCATTCTGTGTGTTGATACAGCACAGTTAGCCTGGTTCATTCTGCATGTTGATACAGCAAAGTTAGCCTGGTTCATTCTGTATGTTGATACAGCACAATTAGCCTGGTTCATTCTGCATGTTGATACAGCACAGTTAGCCTGGTTCATTCTGCATGTTGATACAGCACAGTTAGCCTGGTTCATTCTGGAATGTTGATACATACAGCACAGTTAGCCTGGTTCATTCTGCCTGTTGAAACAGCACAGTTAGCCTGGTTCATTCTGCATGTTGATACAGCACAGTTAGCCTGGTTCATTCTGCATGTTGATACAGCACAGATAGCCTGGTTCATTCTGCATGTTGATACAGCACAGTTAGCCTGGTTCATTCTGCATGTTGATACATAGAACACAGTTAGCCTGGTTCATTCTGCCTTTTGAAACAGCACAGTTAGCCTAGTTCATTCTGCATGTTGATACAGCACAGTTAGCCTGGTTCATTCTGCATGTTGATACAGCACAGTTAGCCTGGTTCATTCTGCATGTTGATACATAAAACACAGCTAGCCTGGTTCATTCTGCATGTTGATACATACAGCACAGTTAAGCCTGGTTCATTCTGTATGTTGATACAGCACAGTTAGCCTGGTTCATTCTGTATGTTGATACAGCACAGTTAGCCTGGTTCATTCTGCATGTTGATACAGCACAGTTAGCCTGGTTCATTCTGCATGTTGATACAGCACAGTTAGCCTGGTTCATTCTGCAAGTTGATACATACAGCACAGTTAGCCTGGTTCATTCTGCATGTTGATACATACAACACAGTTAGCCTGGTTCATTCTGCATGTTGATACATACAGCACAGTTAGCCTGGTTCATTCTGCATGTTGATACAGCACAGTTAGCCTGGTTCATTCTGCATGTTGATACAACACAGTTAGCCTGGTTCATTCTGTATGTTGATACAGCACAGTTAGCCTGGTTCATTCTGCCTGTTGATACATACAACACAGTTAGCCTGGTTCATACATACAGCACAGTTAGCCTGGTTCATTCTGGCATGTTGATACATACAGCACAGTTAGCTCATTCGATTCTGTATGTTGATACATGCCGTTAGTCTGGTTCGATCTGTATGGCTGATACACAGTTAGCCTGGTTCATTCTATATGTTGATACATACAGCACAGTTAGCCTGGTTCATTCTGCATGCTGATACAGCACAGTTAGCCTGGTTCATTCTGCATGTTGATACATACAGCATAGTTAGTCTGGTTCATTCTGTATGTTGATACATACAGCACAGTTAGCCTGGTTCATCTTGCATGTTGATACAGCACAGTTAGCCTGGTTCATTCTGCATGTTGATACAGCACAGTTAGCCTGGTTCATTCTGCATGTTGATACAGCACAGTTAGCCTGGTTCATTCTGTATGCTTGATACAGCACAGTTAGCCTGGTTCATTCTGCATGTTGGTACAGCACAGTTAGCCTGGTTCATTCTGCATGTTGATACAGCACAGTTAGCCTGGTTCATTCTGCATGTTGATACAGCACAGTTAGCCTGGTTCATTCTGCATGTTGATACAGCACAGTTAGCCTGGTTCATTCTGCATGTTGATACAGCACAGTTAGCCTGGTTCATTCTGCATGTTGATACAACACAGTTAGCCTGGTTCATATTCTGCCTGCTGGATACAGCACAGTTAGCCTGGTTCATTTGCCTGTTGATACATACAGCACAGTTAGTCTGGTTCATTCTGCATGTTGATACATAAAAACACAGTTAGCCTGGTTCATTCTGCATGTTGATACATACAGCACAGTTAGCCTGGGTCTCATTCCTTGTATGTTGATACAGCACAGTTAGCCTGGTTCATTCTGCATGTTGATACAGCACAGTTAGCCTGGTTCATTCTGCATGTTGATACATACAGCACAGTTAGCCTGGTCCACCTGCATGTTGATACAGCACAGTTAGCCTGGTTCATTCTGCATGCTGATACAAACAGCACAGTTAGCCTGGTTCATTCTGCATGTTGATACAGCACAGTTAGCTCTGGTTCATTCTGGGTATAATGATACAGCACAGTTAGCCTGGTTCATTCTGCATGTTGATACAGCACAGTTAGCCTGGTTCATTCTGTATGCTGATACATAAAACACAGTTAGCCTGGTTCATTCTGCATGTTGATACATTGTTAAAGCTAAGCCTGGTTCATTCTGTATGTTGATACAGCACAGTTAGCCTGGTTCATTCTGTATGTTGATACAGCACAGTTAGCCTGGTTCATTCTGCATGTTGATACATACAGCACAGTTAGCCTGGTTCATTCTGTATGTTGATACAGCACAGTTAGCCTGGTTCATTCTGCATGTTGATACAGCACAGTTAGCCTGGTTCATTCTGCATGTTGATACATACAGCACAGTTAGCCTGGTTCATTCTGTATGCTGGATACAGCACAGTTAGCCTGGTTCATTCTGCATGTTGATACATACAACACAGTTAGCCTGGTTTATTCCTGCATGCTGAAACAGCACAGTTAGCCTGGTTCATTCTGCATGTTGATACAGCACAGTTAGCCTGGTTCATTCTGCATGTTGATACAGCACAGATAGCCTGGTTCATTCTGCATGTTGATACAGCACAGTTAGCCTGGTTCATTCTGCATGTTGATACATAGAACACAGTTAGCCTGGTTCATTCTGCCTGTTGAAACAGCACAGTTAGCCTAGTTCATTCTGCATGTTGATACAGCACAGTTAGCCTGGTTCATTCTGCATGTTGATACAGCACAGTTAGCCTGGTTCATTCTGCATGTTGATACATAAAACACAGCTAGCCTGGTTCATTCTGCATGTTGATACATACAGCACAGTTAAGCCTGGTTCATTCTGTATGTTGATACAGCACAGTTAGCCTGGTTCATTCTGTATGTTGATACAGCACAGTTAGCCTGGTTCATTCTGCATGTTGATACAGCACAGTTAGCCTGGTTCATTCTGCATGTTGATACAGCACAGTTAGCCTGGTTCATTCTGCAAGTTGATACATACAGCACAGTTAGCCTGGTTCATTCTGCATGTTGATACATACAACACAGTTAGCCTGGTTCATTCTGCATGTTGATACATACAGCACAGTTAGCCTGGTTCATTCTGCATGTTGATACAGCACAGTTAGCCTGGTTCATTCTGCATGTTGATACAACACAGTTAGCCTGGTTCATTCTGCCTGTTGATACATACAACACAGTTAGCCTGGTTCATTCAGCATGTTGATACAGCACAGTTAGCCTGGTTCATTCTGCATGTTGATACAGCACAGTTAGCCTGGTTCATTCTGTATGTTGATACAGCACAGTTAGCCTGGTTCATTCTGCATGTTGATACAGCACAGTTAGCCTGGTTCATTCTGTATGTTGATACAGCACAGTTAGCCTGGTTCATTCTGCATGTTGATACAGCACAGTTAGCCTGGTTCATTCTGCATGTTGATACAGCACAGTTAGCCTGGTTCATTCTGTATGTTGATACATACAGCACAGTTAGCCTGGTTCATTCTGCATGTTGATACAGCACAGTTAGCCTGGTTCATTCTGTATGTTGATACAGCATAGTTAGCCTGGTTCATTCTGCATGTTGACACAGCACAGTTAGCCTGGTTCATTCAGCATGTTGATACATAAAACACAGTTAGCCTGGTTCATTCTGCCTGTTGATACATACAACACAGTTAGCCTGGTTCATTCTGCCTGTTGATACATACAGCACAGTTAGCCTGGTTCATTCTGCATGTTGATACAGCACAGTTAGCCTGGTTCATTCTGCATGTTGATACAGCACAGTTAGCCTGGTTCATTCTGCATGTTGATACAGCACAGTTAGCCTGGTTCATTCTGTATGTTGATACATACAGCACAGTTAGCCTGGTTCATTCTGCATGTTGATACAGCACAGTTAGCCTGGTTCATTCTGTATGTTGATACAGCATAGTTAGCCTGGTTCATTCTGCATGTTGACACAGCACAGTTAGCCTGGTTCATTCAGCATGTTGATACATAAAACACAGTTAGCCTGGTTCATTCTGCCTGTTGATACATACAACACAGTTAGCCTGGTTCATTCTGCCTGTTGATACATACAGCACAGTTAGCCTGGTTCATTCTGCATGTTGATACAGCACAGTTAGCCTGGTTCATTCTGCATGTTGATACATACAGCACAGTTAGCCTGGTTCATTCTGCATGTTGATACATACAGCACAGTTAGCCTGGTTCATTCTGCATGTTGATACAGCACAGTTAGCCTGGTTCATTCTGCATGTTGATACATAGAACACAGTTAGCCTGGTTCATTCTGCCTGTTGAAACAGCACAGTTAGCCTAGTTCATTCTGCATGTTGATACAGCACAGTTAGCCTGGTTCATTCTGCATGTTGATACAGCACAGTTAGCCTGGTTCATTCTGCCTGTTGAAACAGCACAGTTAGCCTGGTTCATTCTGTATGTTGATACAGCACAGTTAGCCTGGTTCATTCTGCATGTTGATACATACAGCACAGTTAGCCTGGTTCATTCTGTATGTTGATACAGCACAGTTAGCCTGGTTCATTCTGCATGTTGATACAGCACAGTTAGCCTGGTTCATTCTGTATGTTGATACAGCACAGTTAGCCTGGTTCATTCTATATGTTGATACAGCACAGTTAGCCTGGTTCATTCTGCATGTTGATACAGCACAGTTAGCCTGGTTCATTCTGCATGTTGATACATACAGCACAGTTAGCCTGGTTCATTCTGCATGTTGATACATACAGCACAGTTAGCCTGGTTCATTCTGTATGTTGATACATACAGCACAGTTAGCCTGGTTCATTCTGCATGTTGATACATACAGCACAGTTAGCCTGGTTCATTCTGCCTGTTGATACATACAACACAGTTAGCCTGGTTCATTCTGCATGTTGATACATACAACACAGTTAGCCTGGTTCATTCTGTATGTTGATACAGCACAGTTAGCCTGGTTCATTCTGCATGTTGATACATACAACACAGTTAGCCTGGTTCATTCTGTATGTTGATACAGCACAGTTAGTCTGGTTCATTCTGTATGCTGATACAGCACAGTTAGCCTGGTTCATTCTGCATGTTGATACATACAGCACAGTTAGCCTGGTTCATTCTGTATGTTGATACATACAGCACAGTTAGCCTGGTTCATTCTGCATGTTGATACATACAGCACAGTTAGCCTGGTTCATTCTGTATGTTGATACATACAGCACAGTTAGCCTGGTTCATTCTGCATGTTGATACATACAGCACAGTTAGCCTGGTTCATTCTGCCTGTTGATACATACAACACAGTTAGCCTGGTTCATTCTGTATGTTGATACATACAGCACAGTTAGCCTGGTTCATTCTGTATGTTGATACAGCACAGTTAGCCTGGTTCATTCTGCATGTTGACACAGCACAGTTAGCCTGGTTCATTCAGCATGTTGATACATAAAACACAGTTAGCCTGGTTCATTCTGCCTGTTGATACATACAACACAGTTAGCCTGGTTCATTCTGCATGTTGATACATACAACACAGTTAGCCTGGTTCATTCTGCATGTTGATATACAACACAGTAGAAAATTCACCAATTCTCTCTGAGAACTGCTAGCCTGAATGCCAGTCTGTTTGTGCTAACATGCCAACTCCTTGTCCTTCCTTGTCATGTATGTTTGGCTTGACAATGAGCAAATGAGTTGGCAAGAGCACAGACAGATCTTGGACCAGGCTACAGAAGGAGACAACAGATCTGGGACCAGGCTACAGAAGGAGACAACAGATCTGGGACCAGGCTACAGAAGGAGACAACAGACCTGGGACCAGGCTACAGAAGGAGACAACAGATCTGGGACCAGGCTACAGAAGGAGACAACAGATCTGGGACCAGACTACAGAAGGAGACAACAGATCTGGGACCAGGCTACAGAAGGAGACAACAGACCTGGGACCAGGCTAAGGAAGGAGACAACAGATCTGAGACCAGGCTATAGAAGGAGACAACAGATCTGGGACCAGGCTATAGAAGGAGACAACAGACCTGGGACCAGGCTATGGAAGGAGACAACAGATCTGAGACCAGGCTATAGAAGGAGACAACAGATCTGGGACCAGGCTATAGAAGGAGACAACAGATCTGAGACCAGGCTATAGAAGGAGACAACAGATCTGGGACTAGGCTATAGAAGGAGACAACAGATCTGAGACCAGGCTACAGAAGGAGATAACAGACCTGGGACCAGGCTATGGAAGGAGACAACAGACCTGGGACCAGGCTATGGAAGGAGACAACAGATCTGGGACCAGGCTATAGAAGGAGACAACAGATCTGGGACCAGGCTATAGAAGGAGACAACAGATCTGGGACCAGGCTATAGAAGGAGACAACAGACCTGGGACCAGGCTACAGAAGGAGACAACAGATCTGGGACCAGGCTATAGGAGACAACAGATCTGGGACCAGGCTACAGAAGGAGACAGCAGATCTGGGATCGGGCTATAGAAGGAGACAGCAGATCTGGGACCAGGCTACAGAAGGAGACAACAGATCTGGGATCAGGCTATAGAAGGAGACAGCAGATCTGGGACCAGGCTACAGAAGGAGACAACAGATCTGGGACCAGGCTATAGAAGGAGACAACAGATCTGGGACCAGGCTATAGAAGGAGACAACAGACCTGGGACCAGGCTACAGAAGGAGACAACAGATCTGGGACCAGGCTATAGGAGACAACAGATCTGGGACCAGGCTACAGAAGGAGACAGCAGATCTGGGATCGGGCTATAGAAGGAGACAACAGATCTGGGACCAGGCTATAGAAGGAGACAGCAGATCTGGGACCAGGCTACAGAAGGAGACAACAGACCTGGGACCAGGCTATGGAAGGAGACAACAGATCTGGGATCAGGCTATAGGAGACAACAGATCTGGGATCAGGCTATAGAAGGAGACAACAGATCTGGGACCAGGCTATAGAAGGAGACAACAGATCTGGGACCAGGCTATAGGAGACAAACAGATCTGGGATCAGGCTATAGAAGGAGACAACAGATCTGGGACCAGGCTATAGGAGACAACAGATCTGGGACCAGGCTATAGAAGGAGACAACAGATCTGGGTTCAGGCTATAGTTGAGACAACAGATCTGGGATCAGGCTATAGAAGGAGACAACAGATCTGGGACCAGGGTTATAGAACTGCATGGGAAACTGAATTATCATAATTTTCTTATTGAACCTTATGTAACAAGTCAGTTAGGAACATATTCCTTATTAATATATATTTTGATTTGTTTAACACTTTTTGTCACTACATGTTTCCAGATGTGTTATGTCATAGTGTTGATGTCTTTACAATGTTAAAAAATAAAGAAAACCCTTTGAATGAGTAGATGTGTCCAAACTTTGACTGGTACTGTAGGTTCAGAAAGCTGTCTGGTAGACAAGATAACAATACCCTTTCTAGCACTAGCACTAGATATGTAGGTATATAGGTGTTCTACAAAACCCTTCAATGCTACCATGACAGTTGATTACACATCAATCCATGGGTCATGCACAGCATCATGTCCACCTACGCCTCCCTTTACGTCGTGTTGTGTTGTCTCTCTTGTCGTGATGTGTGTTGTGTCCTATATTCATATTTCTGATTTATTTGACATTTTTAATCCCAGGCCTCGTCCCCGAAAGAGGCATTTTGCCTTTTGGTAGGCCGTCATTGTAAAAAATTGTTCTTAAACTTGCCTGGTTAAAAAATTAAATATAGGTTTAACTGATCAGTATCCACCAATAGGTATCAGTAGTCATGTCCACCTATAGGTTTAATCTCTGTGTCAGTATCATGTCCATATAGGTTTAATTCTGTATCAGTATCCACCAATAGGTTTAATCTCTGTATATCATGTATCATAGGTCCACCATGTATAGGTTTAATCTCTGTATCAGTATCATGTCCACCTAGGTTTAAACTCTGTATCAGTATCCACCTATAGGTTTAATCTCTGTATCAGTATCCACCAATAGGTTTAATCTCTGTATCTCCATAGGTTTAATCTCTGTATCAGTATCATGTCCACCTATAGGTTTAATCTCTGTGTATCAGTATCATGTCCACTCATAGGTTTAATCTCTGTATCAGTATCATCATAGGTTTAATCTCTGTATCAGTATCATGTCCACCTATAGGTTTCATCTCTGTATCAGTATCCACCCCATAGGTGTAATCTCCGTATCAGTATCATGTCCACCTATAGGTTTAATCTCTGTATCAGTATCATGTCCACCTATAGGTTTAATCTCTGTATCAGTATCCACCTATAGGTTTAATCTCTGTATCAGTATCAGTATCATGTATCCACCTATAGGTTTAATCTCTATCAGTATCAGTATCCACCTATAGGTTTAATCTCTGTATCAGTATCATGTCCACCTATAGGTTTATCATGTCCCTAGGTATCAGTATCATGTCCACCTATAGGTTTAATCTCTGTATCAGTATCATGTCCACCTATAGGTTTAATCTCTGCATCAGTATCATGTCCACCTATAGGTTTAATCTCTGCATCAGTATCATGTCCACCTATAGGTTTAATCTCTGTATCAGTATCATGTCCACCTATAGGTTTAATCTCTGCATCAGTATCATGTCCACCTATAGGTTTAATCTCTGCATCAGTATCATGTCCACCTATAGGTTTAATCTCTGTATCAGTATCATGTCCACCTATAGGTTTAATCTCTGTATCAGTATCATGTCCACCTATAGGTTTAATCTCTGTATCAGTATCCACCTATAGGTTTAATCTCTGTATCAGTATTTCATGTCCACCTATAGGTTTAATCTC
>NW_025752785.1:0-11884 GCF_021184085.1 Oncorhynchus gorbuscha
TGGTGTGAGAGATGAGAGGTTGGGGGAACAGGTCTGTGCCTGTATCAGACTGAAGTTGAGGACTGGACTGTAGCAGAGGAGATCAGAAACTTCTGCAATGTGGACAGGTGAGAGAAAGGACAGGTCACCTGGGGATTGAACAACAGAGCCAAGATGGTTAGCTGTCCCCACTGGGCACAGTGTCGCTTTTAACCAGATGGTTATCCCACTGGGCTGAAGTCGCTTCTTTTTAACCAGATGGTTATCCCACTGGGTTGAAGTCGCTAACCAGATGGTTGGTCCCCACTGGGGTTGAAAGCTCGCTCTTTAACCAGATGGTTATCCCACTGGGTTGAAGTCTGTTTTAACCAGATGGTTATCCCAGATGGTTGAAGTCGTTTTAACCAGATGGTTATCCCACCGGGTTGAAGTCGTTTTACCCAGATGGTTATCCCACTGGGTTGAAGTCGTCTTAACAAGATGGTTATCCCACTGAGTTGAAGTCGTTTTAACCAGATGGTTATCCCAGTGGGCTGAAGTCGTTTTAACCAGATGGTTATACCAGATGGTTATCCCACTGGGCTGAAGTCGTTTTAACCAGATGGTTATCCCACTGGGTTGAAGTCGTTTTAACCAGATGGTTATCCCAGATGGTTATCCCACTGGGTTGAAGTCGTTTTAACCAGATGGTTATCCCAGATGGTTATCCCACTGAGTTGAAGTCGTTTTAACCAGATGGTTATCCCACTGGGTTGAAGTCGTTTTAACAAAATGGTTATCCCACTGGGTTGAAGTCGTTTTACCCAGATGGTTATCCCACTGAGTTGAAGTCGTTTTAACCAGATGGTTATCCCACTGGGTTGAAGTCGTTTTAACCAGATGGTTATCCCAGATGGTTATCCCACTGAGTTGAAGTCGTTTTAACCAGATGGCTATCCCACTGGGTTGATGCTTTACCCAGATGGTTATCCCACTGGAGTTTGCTCAGTTTAACCAGATGGTTATCCCACTGGGTTGAAGTCGTTTTAACCAGATGGTTATCCCACTGGGCTGAAGTCGTTTTAACCAGATGGTTATCCCACTGAGTTGAAGTCGTTTTAACCAGATGGTTATCCCACTGGGTTGAAGTCGTTTTAACCAGATGGTTATCCCACTGGGCTGAAGTCGTTTTAACCAGATGGTTATCCCACTGGGTTGAAGTCGTTTTAACCAGATGGTTATCCCAGATGGTTATCCCACTGGGCTGAAGTCGTTTTAACCAGATGGTTATCCCACTGGGCTGAAGTCGTTTTAACCAGATGGTTATCCCACTGAGTTGAAGTCGTTTTAACCAGATGGTTATCCCACTGGGCTGAAGTCGTTTTAACCAGATGGTTATCCCACTGGGTTGAAGTCGTTTTTAACCAGATGGTTTATCCCACTGGGCTGAAGTCGTTTTAACCAGATGGTTATCCCAGATGGTTATCCCACTGGGTTGAAGTTGTTTTAACCAGATGGTTATCCCAGATGGTTATCCCACTGAGTTGAAGTCGTTTTAACCAGATGGTTATCCCACTGGGTTGAAGTCATTTTAACAAGATGGTTATCCCACTGGGTTGAAGTTGTTTTACCCAGATGGTTATCCCACTGAGTTGAAGTCGTTTTAACCACATGGTTATCCCACTGGGTTGAAGTCGTTTTAACCAGATGGTTATCCCAGATGGTTATCCCACTGAGTTGAAGTCGTTTTACCCAGATGGTTATCCCACTGGGTTGAAGTCGTTTTAACCAGATGGTTATCCCAGATGGTTATCCCACTGGGTTGAAGTCATTTAACCAGATGGTTATCCCACTGGGTTGAAGTCGTTTTAACCAGATGGTTATCCCAGATGGTTATCCCACTGGGCTGAAGTCGTTTTAACCAGATGGTTATCCCACTGGGCTGAAGTCGTTTTAACCAGATGGTTATCCCACTGAGTTGAAGTCGTTTTAACCAGATGGTTATCCCACTGGGCTGAAGTCGTTTTAACCAGATGGTTATCCCACTGGGTTGAAGTCGTTTTAACCAGATGGTTATCCCACTGGGCTGAAGTCGTTTTAACCAGATGGTTATCCCACTGGGTTGAAGTCGTTTTAACCAGATGGTTATCCCAGATGGTTATCCCACTGGGTTGAAGTTGTTTTAACCAGATGGTTATCCCAGATGGTTATCCCACTGAGTTGAAGTCGTTTTAACCAGATGGTTATCCCACTGGGTTGAAGTCATTTTAACAAGATGGTTATCCCACTGGGTTGAAGTCGGTTTACCCAGATGGTTATCCCACTGAGTTGAAGTCGTTTTAACCACATGGTTATCCCACTGGGTTGAAGTCGTTTTAACCAGATGGTTATCCCAGATGGTTATCCCACTGAGTTGAAGTCATTTTACCCAGATGGTTATCCCACTGGGTTGAAGTCGTTTTAACCAGATGGTTATCCCAGATGGTTATCACACTGGGTTGAAGTCGTTTTAACCAGATGGTTATCCCACTGGGTTGAAGTCGTTTTAACCAGATGGTTATCCCAGATGGTTATCCCACTGGGTTGAAGTCGTTTTAACCAGATGGTTATCCCACTGAGGTGAAGTCGTTTTAACCAGATGGTTATCCCACTGGGTTGAAGTCGTTTTAACCAGATGGTTATCCCACTGGGTTGAAGTCGTTTTAACCAGATGGTTATCCCAGATGGTTATCCCACTGGGTTGAAGTCGTTTTAACCAGATGGTTATCCCACTGAGGTGAAGTCGTTTTAACCAGATGGTTATCCCACTGGGTTGAAGTCGTTTTAACCAGATGGTTATCCCACTGAGGTGAAGTCGTTTTAACCAGATGGTTATCCCAGATGGTTATCCCACTGGGCTGAAGTCGTTTTAACCAGATGGTTATCCCACTGAGTTGAAGTCATTTTTACCAGATGGTTATCCCACCGGGTTGAAGTCATTTTACCCAGATGGTTATCCCACTGGGTTGAAGTCGTTTTAACCAGATGGTTATCCCACTGGGTTGAAGTCGTTTTAACCAGATGGTTATCCCAGATGGTTGAAGTCGTTTTAACCAGATAGTTATCCCACTGGGTTGAAGTCGTTTTAACCAGATAGTTATCCCACTGAGTTGAAGTCGTTTTACCCAGATGGTTATCCCACTGGGTTGAAGTCGTTTTAACCAGATAGTTATCCCACTGAGTTGAAGTCGTTTTACCCAGATGGTTATCCCACTGGGTTGAAGTCGTTTTACCCAGATGGTTATCCCACTGGGTTGAAGTCGTTTTAACCAGATAGTTATCCCACTGGGTTGAAGTCGTTTGAACTAGTCTTTCGGTCAGTCCATCATTACCAAGCATCGGCAACATGTCTTATGTGAGAACGAGAAGCGTAACTGTTTATACTTGTTCCAGATTTCTCACTTCAAGATCCCCCACTATGTGGTGTTTGTGGACAGCTATCCACTGACTGCCTCTGGAAAGGTAGGATGGCTTCATGACAACACTAAACAGATCAGGTTATCCAGGTTAATGATATTAATACCAGCACAGACTGTGTTGATCACCACTGTGTTTGTCCTTTCCTAGGTCCAGAAGATCAAACTGAGGGAGGAGATGGAGAAGAAGCTGGGTCTGTGATGGACAGAGGGACCTAGACAGACTTTTGGTTCCAGCTGAGAGAGATTGGTTACAAAGGCTCTGTGTCTGTTACAGCAATATATTGCTATATTTCAATAAAACCAAGAGCAAAAATAAAGTCTAAGCTCAATGTTACGGTTCATGAGTGATGTGCCTCAACTCTGTCAGCACTTATTTTTCAATGTTTTTATTTCATTTTATCGAACAGACTGGACATCATGATATGTGATCTTGGACTGATGTACGATAGTAAAACTCACCTGTATATATGGGGACAGAGCAACAGGCTGACAGAGCAGCAGGCTTGACATAGAGCTCAGAGTGACATGGTAGAGGTGGGTGACATCATAGACCATGGGAGTCAGCAAGCACTCCAAATGATAGTTCTAGAATAGATGGAATAGTTGTGAACAGAGCAACAGGCTGACATGGTAGAGGTGGGTGACATCATAGACCATGGGAGTCAGCAAGCACTCCAAATGATAGTTCTAGAATAGATGGAATAGTTGGGAACAGAGCAACAGGCTGACATGGTAGAGGTGGGTGACATCATAGACCATGGGAGTCAGCAAGCACTCCAAATGATAGTTCTAGAATAGATGGAATAGTTGGGAACAGAGCAACAGGCTGACATGGTAGAGGTGGGTGACATCATAGACCATGGGAGTCAGCAAGCACTCCAAATGATAGTTCTAGAATAGATGGAATAGTTGGGAACAGAGCAACAGGCTGACATGGTAGAGGTGGGTGACATCATAGACCATGGGAGTCAGCAAGCACTCCAAATGATAGTTCTAGAATAGATGGAATAGTTGTGAACAGAGCAACAGGCTGACATGGTAGAGGTGGGTGACATCATAGACCATGGGAGTCAGCAAGCACTCCAAATGATAGTTCTAGAATAGATGGAATAGTTGGGAACAGAGCAACAGGCTGACATGGTAGAGGTGGGTGACATCATAGACCATGGGAGTCAGCAAGCACTCAAATGATAGTTCTAGAATAGATGGAATAGTTGGGAACAGAGCAACAGGCTGACATGGTAGAGGTGGGTGACATCATAGACCATGGGAGTCAGCAAGCACTCAAATGATAGTTCTAGAATAGATGGAATAGTTGGGAACAGAGCAACAGGCTGACATGGTAGAGGTGGGTGACATCATAGACCATGGGAGTCAGCAAGCACTCCAAATGATAGTTCTAGAATAGATGGAATAGTTGGGAACAGAGCAACAGGCTGACATGGTAGAGGTGGGTGACATCATAGACCATGGGAGTCAGCAAGCACTCCAAATGATAGTTCTAGAATAGATGGAATAGTTGGGAACAGAGCAACAGGCTGACATGGTAGAGGTGGGTGACATCATAGACCATGGGAGTCAGCAAGCACTCCAAATGATAGTTCTAGAATAGATGGAATAGTTGGGAACAGAGCAACAGGCTGACAGAGCAGCAGAGTGACATGGTAGAGGTGGGTGACATCATAGACCATGGGAGTCAGCAAGCATTCCAAATGATAGTTCTAGAATAGATGGAATAGTTGGGAACAGAGCAACAGGCTGACATGGTAGAGGTGGGTGACATCATAGACCATGGGAGTCAGCAAGCACTCCAAATGATAGTTCTAGAATAGATGGAATAGTTGGGAACAGAGCAACAGGCTGACATGGTAGAGGTGGGTGACATCATAGACCATGGGAGTCAGCAAGCACTCCAAATGATAGTTCTAGAATAGATGGAATAGTTGTGAACAGAGCAACAGGCTGACATGGTAGAGGTGGGTGACATCATAGACCATGGGAGTCAGCAAGCATTCCAAATGATAGTTCTAGAATAGATGGAATAGTTGGGAACAGAGCAACAGGCTGACATGGTAGAGGTGGGTGACATCATAGACCATGGGAGTCAGCAAGCACTCCAAATGATAGTTCTAGAATAGATGGAATAGTTGGGAACAGAGCAACAGGCTGACATGGTAGAGGTGGGTGACATCATAGACCATGGGAGTCAGCAAGCATTCCAAATGATAGTTCTAGAATAGATGGAATAGTTGGGAACAGAGCAACAGGCTGACATGGTAGAGGTGGGTGACATCATAGACCATGGGAGTCAGCAAGCACTCCAAATGATAGTTCTAGAATAGATGGAATAGTTGGGAACAGAGCAACAGGCTGACATGGTAGAGGTGGGTGACATCATAGACCATGGGAGTCAGCAAGCACTCCAAATGATAGTTCTAGAATAGATGGAATAGTTGGGAACAGAGCAACAGGTGGCTGACATCTGTGACGACCCTCCCACTCTGTTTGCCGTATTCTTTCTCTCTGCTCTCGTTTTCCTTATTAGGATGCCGGTGGGCGGAGCCAGGAGAGTCGTCAGTGATAAGGGGCGGGCCCGGGTGTGTCCCAGGATCATGTTCAAGGAATTAAATTCCTATACGTTTATTTAACCAATTCAATTAAACACTCTGCCTATTCCTAAGATACTTATTTACATAAAATGGACAGAGGCCAGTCTCAAAATCAATCAATAGTGTTTATTCTCGAGAGTACTGATCATGGTACAGTTTACAACAGGTTATAAACTAAAAATGATGTCATAGGTTTTAAACTGTCCCTCCTCCACTCTGATACAACGGCAGTATAGTTCACAAGCCTTCCTCCTCCACTCTGATACAACGGCAGTATAGTTCACAAGCCTTCCTCCTCCACTCTGATACAACGGCAGTATAGTTCACAAGCCTTCCTCCTCCACTCTGCCAGTATAGTTCCTCCTCCACTCTGATACAACGGCAGTATAGTTCACAAGCCTTCCTCCTCCACTCTGATACAACGGCAGTATAGTTCACAAGCCTTCCTCCTCCACTCTGATACAAAGGCAGTATAGTTCACAAGCCTTCCTCCTCCACTCTGATACAACGGCAGTATAGTTCACAAGCCTTCCTCCTCCACTCTGATACAACGGCAGTATAGTTCACAAGCCTTCCTCCTCCACTCTGATACAACGGCAGTATAGTTCACAAGCCTTCCTCCTCCACTCAAAACGGAACGTTGAAAAAAACGCAGGTAGTTTTTAAGATCCCGGCTGCCTCTAACCTGATTCAGCTAAACATGGCTGAGACTGGAAAGTATAGGCATCTATTGTTTATGTTGAATCGTGTGTTGATGAAGGACTACAAGCAATGAACAGAAAACATTAGTGGTTCTAAAGAAGACACACAGTCGGCCATTTTACATAGATTATTAATGGATTATATTAATGGATGGATTACTCATTAATGGATTATATTAATGGATGGATTACTCATTAATGGATGGATTACTCATTAATGGATTATATTAATGGATGGATTACTCATTAATGGATTATATTAATGGATGGATTACTCATTAATGGATTATATTAATGGATGGATTACTCATTAATGGATTATATTAATGGATGGATTACTCATTAATGGATTATATTAATGGATGTATTACTCATTAATGGATTATATTAATGGATGGATTACTCATTAATGGATTATATTAATGGATGGATTACTCATTAATGGATTATATTAATGGATTATATTAATGGATTATATTAATGGATTATATTAATGGATTACTTATTAATGGATTATATTAATGGATTATATTAATGGATTATATTAATGGATGGATTACTCATTAATGGATTATATTAATGGATGGATTACTCATTAATGGATTATATTAATGGATGGATTACTCATTAATGGATTATATTAATGGATTATATTAATGGATGGATTATAATAATATAATAATAATTAATGGATTATATTAATGGATGTATTACTCATTAATGGATTATATTAATGGATGGATTACTCATTAATGGATTATATTAATGGATGGATTACTCATTAATGGATTATATTAATGGATTATATTAATGGATGGATTACTCATTAATGGATTATATTAATGGATTATATTAATGGATTATATTAATGGATGGATTACTCATTAATGGATTATATTAATGGATTATATTAATGGATTATATTAATGGATTATATTAATGGATGGATTACTCATTAATGGATTATATTAATGGATGGATTACTCATTAATGGATTATATTAATGGATTATATTAATGGATGTATTACTCATTAATGGATTATATTAATGGATTATATTAATGGATTATATTAATGGATTATATTAATGGATGGATTATATTAATGGATTATATTAATGGATGGATTACTCATTAATGGATTATATTAATGGATATATTACTCATTAATGGATTATATTAATGGATTATATTAATGGATGGATTACTCATTAATGGATTATATTAATGGATGGATTACTCATTAATGGATTATATTAATGGATTATATTAATGGATGGATTACTCATTAATGGATGGATTACATTAATGGATTATATTAATGGATGTATTACTCATTAATGGATTATATTAATGGATGTATTACTCATTAATGGATTATATTAATGGGATTACTATTAATGGATGGATTACTCATTAATGGATTATATTAATGGATATATTACTCATTAATGGATTATATTAATGGATTATATTAATGGATGGATTACTCATTAATGGATTATATTAATGGATGGATTACTCATTAATGGATTATATTAATGGATGGATTACTCATTAATGGATGGATTACTCATTAATGGATTATATTAATGGATGTATTACTCATTAATGGATTATATTAATGGATTATATTAATGGATGGATTATATTAATGGATTATAATGGATGGATTACTCATTAATGGATGGATTATATTAATGGATGGATTATATTAATGGATTATATTAATGGATGGATTATATTAATGGATTATATTAATGGATATATTACTCATTAATGGATTATATTAATGGATTATATTAATGGATGTGGATTATATTAATGGATTATATGGATTATATTAATGGTATTACTCATTAATGGATGGATTATATTAATGGATTATATTAATGGATGGATTACTCATTAATGGATTATATTAATGGATGGATTACTCATTAATGGATTATATTAATGGATGGATTACTCATTAATGGATTATATTAATGGATGGATTACTCATTAATGGATTATATTAATGGATTATATTAATGGATGATTACTCATTAATGGATTATATTAATGGATGTGGATTACTCATTAATGGATTATATTAATGGATGTATTACTCATTAATGGATGACATTACATTGGAAATACAAGTAAGGACACCAAATGGACCTTTCCATTCATAACATGTGGAGGATGTATTACCATTAATAGATTATCTAATGGTAAACAAGGAAATACCTCATTTCATTTGGATGTATTACAAAATGATTATCAAATGGATTATATTAATGGATGGATTTCATTAATGGATTATATTAAGATATTACCTGTCAGGATTAATGTTACTAAAATGGAACAACCTGGGATGCCAAATCCTGACAATTCCCCACCAGAGGACAAAATAGTAAAAAATGAAAATGTTGGATGTAGCCATGGATTATACTAAATGTCCCGTGGTTGTAATTCAGATTCATGTGCGTATTGATGGTGTAAACGGTGCTCAATGTGGGTTGCTTTTGATTATATTAAGTCTGTCTAGGTCCCTCTGTCCATCACAGACCCATGGCTTCTTCTCCATCTCCTCCCTCAGTTTATTCTTCTGGATCTAGGAAAAGGACAAACACATTAAGGTGATCATTACACAGTCGTCTGTTCTGGTATAATTACTCTGATTATCAATTTCATGATATAGAACATTGGTCCGCTGCTGATCTGAATGAAGACAGAGAAAATACGCTGTCATGAAGCCATCCTACCTTTCCAGAGGCAGTCAGTGGATAGCTGTCCACAAACACCACATAGTGGGGGATCTTGAAGTGAGAAATCTAGAACAGTAGAAGCAGATGCCTGTAGCTATAAACACAATATAACATAGTATATAACAGAAGTTCTAAACCTGACAATGATCGAATCACAGGTCATGTCACTTCCTGTCTCTGTGTCACCTGTCCCTTGCAGAAATCTCTGATCTCCTCTCTGCTACAGTCCAGTCCCTCCTTCAGTCTGATACAGGCACACACCTGTTCCCCCAACCTCTCATATCTCACACCAATCACCTGGGGAGAAAGAGAGATGGACAGGACAGGGAGAGAATATAATCACCTGGGGAGAAAGAGAGCTGGACAGGACAGAGAGAGAATATAATCACCTGGGGAGAAAGAGAGGTGGACAGGGAGAGAATATAATCACCTGGGAAGAAAGAGAGGTGGACAGGGAGAGAATATAATCACCTGGGGAGAAAGAGAGATGGACAGGACAGAGAGAGAATATAATCACCTGGGGAGAAAGAGAGCTGGACAGGACAGAGAGAGAATATAATCACCTGGTGAGAAAGAGAGGTGGACAGGACAGGGAAAGAATATAATCACCTGGTGAGAAAGAGAGGTGGACAGAGAGAGAATATAATCACCTGAGGAGAAAGAGAGGTGGACAGGACAGGGAGAGAATATAATCACCTGGGGAGAAAGAGAGGTGGACAGAGAGAGAATATAATCACCTGAGGAGAAAGAGAGGTGGACAGGACAGGGAGAGAATATAATCACCTGGGGAGAAAGAGAGGTGGACAGGACAGAGAGAGAATATAATCACCTGGGGAGAAAGAGAGGTGGACAGGGAGAGAATATAATCACCTGGTGAGAAAGAGAGGTGGACAGAGAGAGAATATAATCACCTGAGGAGAAAGAGAGGTGGACAGGACAGGGAGAGAATATAATCACCTGGGGAGAAAGAGAGGTGGACAGAGAGAGAATATAATCACCTGAGGAGAAAGAGAGGTGGACAGGGAGAGAATATAATCACCTGGGGAGAAAGAGGTGGACAGAGAGAGAATATAATCACAGTGGACAGGAGAGAATATAATCACCTGAGGAGAAAGAGAGGTGGACAGGACAGGAGAGAATATAATCACCTGGGGAGAAAGAGGTGGACAGGACAGGGAGAGAATATAATCACCTGAGGAGAAAGAGAGGTGGACAGGACAGGAGAGAATATAATCACCTGGGGAGAAAGAGAGGTGGACAGGGAGAGAATATAATCACCTGGGGAGAAAGAGAGGTGGACAGAGAGAGAATATAATCACCTGAGGAGAAAGAGAGGTGGACAGGACAGGGAGAGAATATAATCACCTGGGGAGAAAGAGAGGTGGACAGGACAGGGAGAGAATATAATCACCTGGGGAGAAAGAGAGGTGGACAGGGAGAGAATATAATCACCTGGTGAGAAAGAGAGGTGGACAGAGAGAGAATATAATCACCTGGGGAGAAAGAGAGGTGGACAGAGAGAGAATATAATCACCTGAGGAGAAAGAGAGGTGGACAGGACAGGGAGAGAATATAATCACCTGGGGAGAAGAGAGAATATAATCACCTGGGGAGAAAGACAGGACAGAGAGAATATAATCACCTGGGAGAAAGAGGTGGACAGGAGAGAATATAATCACCTGAGGAGAAAGAGAGGTGGACAGGGAGAGAATATAATCACCTGGGAGAAAGAGAGGTGGACAGAGAGAGAATATAATCACCTGGGGAGAAAGAGTGTGGACAGACAGAGAGAATATAATCACCTGGGGAGAAAGAGAGGTGGACAGGGAGAGAATATAATCACCTGGGGAGAAAGAGTGGGTGGACAGGGAGAGAATATAATCACCTGGGGAGAAAGAGAGTTGACAGGGAGAGAATATAATCACCTGGGGAGAAAGAGAGGTGGACAGAGAGAGAATATAATCACCTGAGGAGAAAAGAGGTGACAGAGAGAGAATATAATCACCTGGGGAGAAAGGAGGTGGACAGGAGAGAATATAATCACCTGGGGAGAAAGAGAGGTGGACAGACAGGGAGAGAATATAATCACCTGGGAGAAAGAGAGGTGGACAGGAGAGAATATAATCACCTGGGAGAAAGAGAGGTGGACAGGAGAGGACAGGGAGAGAATATAATCACCTGGGGAGAAAGAGAGGTGGAAAGGACAGAGAGAGAATATAATCACCTGAGGAGAAAGAGAGGTAGACAGGAGAGAATATAATCACCTGGGGAGAAAGAGAGGTGGACAGAGAGAGAATATAATCACCTGAGGGAAAGGGGTGGACAGGACAGAGGAGAATATAATCACCTGGGGAGAAAGAGAGGTGGACAGGACAGGGAGAGAATATAATCACCTGGGGAGAAAGA
>NW_025752786.1:0-11880 GCF_021184085.1 Oncorhynchus gorbuscha
TAATAATATATAATGCAACTTAGTCTACACTGCTATCTGCCCAGCCAGCTAGCCAATAACATCGTCTGCTTTGTCTACCGAATAGCAGCACTGGAAACTATTACACTCAACTGAACGGCTTGATTGGTGCTGTAATTGCTAGCTACATAGTTGTCTTTGCTGTCTTCGTATCCAAGATAATTGTGTAGTTTAGAGCGTGTAGTCTTAGAGTTTATCTTAATTTACTGAGGTTAGCTAGCCAGCTATTTGTCGTCCTTAACGTAGGAGACACTGCTAGCTAGCCAACAGCTAGCCAACGTCTACTGAATAGAACTTCCTCACTCAACAACCCGGTCGCATTCCGCTTCGCTCCACAGGTAGTATCACATTTTCATTTCATTTCATTACAGCACAACGGTTTGATTTGTTTGATCGTAGCTAGCTACATAGCTAGCTACATAGCCGTCTGTGTATCAAGATAATTGTTGTCGTTCTTTTAACGCAACGTAACGTAATCAACACTGCTAGCTAGCCAGCTAGCCCCGGAATAGCAGCACTGTAGAAACTATTGCACACTCAACGGAACAACTTGATTAGTGTAGTGTCAACAACGCAGCCACTGCCAGCTAGCCTACAAAGTCAACAACGCAGCCACTGCCAGCTAGCCTACTTCAGCAGTACTGTATCATTTTAATCATTTTAGTCAATAAGATTCTTGCTACGTAAGCTGAACTTTCTGAACATTTGAGACGTGTAGTCCACTTGTCATTCCAATCTCCTTGCATTAGCGTAGCCTCTTCTGTAGCCTGTCAACTATGTGTCTGTCTATCCCTGTTCTCTCCTCTCTGCACAGACCATACAAACGCTCACACCGCGTGGCGCTGCCACCTAATCTGGTGATCCCAGCGCGCACGACCCACGTGGAGTTCCAGGTCTCCGGTAGCCTCTGGAACTGCCGATCTGCAGCCAACAAGGCAGAGTTCATCTCAGCCTATGCCTCCCTCCAGTCCCTCGACTTCTTGGCACTGACAGAAACATGGATCACCACAGATAACACTGCTACTCCTACTGCTCTCTCTTCGTCCGCCCACGTGTTCTCGCACACCCCGAGCTTCTGGTCAGCGGGGTGGTGGCATCGGGATCCTTATCTCTCCCAAGTGGTCATTCTCTCTTTCTCCCCTTACCCATCTGTCTATCGCCTCCTTTGAATTTCATGCTGTCACAGTTACCAGCCCTTTCAAGCTTAACATCCTTATCATTTTATCGCCCTCCAGGTCCCTCGGAGAGTTCATCAATGAGCTGATGCCTTGATAAGCTCCTTTCCTGAGGATGGCTCACCTCTCACAGTTCTGGGCGACTTTAACCTCCCCATCTACCTTTGACTCATTCCTCTCTGCCTCCTTCTTTCCACTCCTCTCCTCTTTTTGACCTCTCACCCTCTCACCTTCCCCCTACTCACAAGGCAGGCAATACGCTCGACCTCATCTTTACTAGATGCTGTTTTCCACTAACCTCATTGCTCCCTCAAGTCTCCGACCACTACCTTTGTATCCTTTTTCCCTCGCTCTCATCCAACACTTCCACTGCTCGGATGGTATCGCGCCGTCCCAACCTTCGCTCTCTCTCCCCCGCTACTCTCTCCTCTTCCATCCTATCATCTCTTCCCTCTGCTCAAACCTTCTCAACCCTATCTCCTGATTCTGCCTCCTCAAACCCTCCTCTCCTCCCTTTCTGCATCCTTTGACTCTCTATGTCCCCTATCTTCAGGCCGGCTCGGTCCTCCCCTCCCAGCTCCGTGGCTTGACGACTCATTGCGAGCTCACAGAACAGGGCTCCGGGCAGCCGAGCGGAAATGGAGGAAAATCCCGCCTCCCTGCGGACCTGGCATCCTTTCACTCCTCCTCTCTACATTTTCCTCTGTCTCTGCTGCTAAAGCCACTTTCTACCACTCTAAATTCCAAGCATCTGCCTCTAACCCTAGGAAGCTCTTTGCCACCCTTCTCCTCCCTCCTGAATCCTCCTCCCACTCCCCCTCCTCCTCTCTGCAGATGACTTCGTCCAACCATTTTGAAAAGAAGGTTAGACGACATCCGATCTCGTTTGCTAAGTCAAACGACACCGCTAGTTCTGCTCACAGTGCCCTACCCTGTGCTCTGACCTCTTTCTCCCTCTCTCCAGATGAAATCACCCTGTGACGGCCGTCCGCCCAACAACCTGCCCGCTTGACCCTATCCCCTCCTCTCTTCTCCAGACCACTTCAGACCTTCTCCCTGCCTCACCTCGCTCATCAATCTCATCCCTGACCGCTGGCTACGCGCTTCCGTCTTCAAGAGAGCGAGAGTTGCACCCTTCTCTGAAAAACCTACACTCGATCCCTCCGATGTCAACAACTACAGACCAGTATCCCTTCTTTCTTTTCTCTCCAAAACTCTTGAACGTGCCGTCCTTGGTCCAGCTCTCCCGCTATCTCTCTCAGAATGACCTTCTTGATCCAAATCAGTCAGGTTTCAGAGATCAGTCATTCAACCTGAGACGCTCTCTCTCTGTATCACGGAGGCGCTCCGCACCGCTAAAGCTAACTCTCTCCTGCTCATCCTTCTAGACCTATCGGCTGCCTTCGATACTGTGAACCATCAGATCCTCCTCTCCACCCTCTCCCGAGTTGGGCATCTCCGGCGTGGCCCACGCTTGAGTTATGTCCTACCTGACAGGTGCTCCTACCAGGTGGCGTGGCGAGAATCTGTCTCCTCACCATGCGCTCTCACCACTGGTGTCCCCAGGGCTCTGTTCTAGGCCCTCTCCTATTCTCGCTATACACCAAGTCACTTGCCTCTGTCATAACCTCACATGGTCTCTCCTATCATTGCTATGCAGACGATACACAATTAATCTTCTCTTTTCCCCTTCTGATGACCAGGTGGCGGAATCGCATCTCTGCATGTCTGGCAGACATATCAGTGTGGATGACGGATCACCACCTCAAGCTGAACCGGCAAGACGGAGCTGCTCTTCCTCCCGGGAAGGACTGCCCGTTCCATGATCTCGCCATCACGGTTGACAACTCCATTGTGTCCTCCTCCCAGAGCGCTAAGAACCTGGCGTGATCCTGGACAACACCCTGTCGTTCTCAACTAACATCAAGGCGGTGGCCCGTTCCTGTAGGTTCATGCTCTACAACATCCGCAGAGTACGACCCTGCCTCACACAGGAAGCGGCACAGGTCCTAATCCAGGCACTTGTCATCTCCCGTCTGGATTACTGCAACTCGCTGTTGGCTGGGCTCCCTGCCTGTGCCATTAAACCCTACAACTCATCCAGAACGCGCAGCCCGTCTGGTGTTCAACCTTCCCAAGTTCTCTCACGTCACCCCGCTCCTCCACTCTCTCCACTGGCTTCCAGTTAAGCTCGCATCCGCTACAAGACCATGGTGCTGGCCTCACGAGCTGTGAGGGGAACGGGCACCTCAGTACCTCCAGGCTCTGATCAGGCCTACACCCAAATAAGGGCACTGCGTTCATCCACCTCTGGCCTGCTCGCCTCCCTACCACTGAGGAAGTACAGTTCCCGCCTCAGCCCAGTCAAAACTGTTCGCTGCTCTGGCTCCCCAATGGTGGAACAAACTCCCTCACGACGCCAGGACAGCGGAATCAATCACCACCTTCCGGAGACACCTGAAACCCCACCTCTTTAAGGAATACCTAGGATAGGATAAAGTAATCCTTCTCACCCCCCCTTAAAATATGTAGATGCACTATTGTAAAGTGGCTGTTCCACTGGATGTCATAAGGTGAATGCACCAATTTGTAAGTCGCTCTGGATAAGAGCGTCTGCTAAATGACTTAAATGTAATGTAATGATAATCTTCTGACCCACTGTAATTGTGATACAGTGAAATAATCTGTCTGTAAACAATTTTTGGTAAAATTACTTGTGTAATTTATAAAGTAGATGTCCGAACCAACTTGCCAAAACTATAGTTTGTTAACAATACATTTGTGGAGTGGTTGAAAAACGAGTTTAAATGACTCCAACCTACGTGTATGTAAACTTCCGACTTCAACTGTATATATTTCAGAATTCCATTATTCTACTCTAGATTTGTGTATTGTTGGGAATTTTTCAATTCTGTTGGAGCTTAGAACACAAACATTTTTGCTACACCCGCAATAACATCTGCAAAATATGTGTATGTGACCAATATGTTTTGATTTTTTATTTGGTGGCTTAATGGCTTAATAAGTAGCAGCGTGTTTCAGCGTTCTTGAGAGTTTTTCCAGACATCAATCCGGTTCTCGTCTCTGATCTCAGCCGCTGCATCATTGACTTGGCCAATAGGACACTGGGTCTTCTGTATGCAGAATGCTTTTTTCAAGGGGTGAAGTTTCCAAACAATAATTGTCTCTGGAGCATTGCTGTCTGGATGAGCCAAATGTCTGGATTATCACAACATCAGAGGGGCTTTTAATAATTTCATGAGTCAATGTTTCAGTTGTGGTGTCTGGTGATGTTTGGAATGCATAACTAGATATTTTAGCAAATCCCATCATTTGATAGGAATGTTTTTACAGCCAGTGAATCCAAATGGTCTTTGTATTAACTTGCTCCATTTTGGTGTGTAAATAAAGAGATTTGAAAAACACATTTATATAATAATGATAGTCCACGAAGCAAATACTCTCTTATCCAAGAAAAAGTATGTGAACCCTTTGATTTTCCTGGATTTCACATAATTGGTCATAACATGTTGATGTGATCTTTATCTAATACACACCATTAGACAAACACAGTCTGCTTAAACTAATAACACACACACATACAATTATACATTTTCATGTCTTTATTGAACGCTGCGTAAACATTCACAGTGTAGGGTGGAAAAAGTTGACCCTAGCAGCAATAAATTCAACCAAAAGTTTTCTGTAGTTGTGGATCCGACCTGTACAACGGTCAGGATACATTTTAGACCCTTCATCTTTACAAAACTGTTTCAGTTAAGCAATATTCTTAGGATGTCTGGTGTTAACGACTTTTGAGGTCATTCCACAGCATTTTAAATCGGGTTGAGTGGGCCACTGCAGCAGGTGTATTTTCTTCTGTTGAAGCCATTCTGTTGTTGATTTACTTCTGTGTTTTGGGTCATTGTCCTGTTGCATCACCCTAACTTTTGTTGAGCTTCAATTGGCGGACAGATAGCCTTACATTCTCCTGCAAAATGTCTTAATTAACTTAATTTTTCCATTGATGATAGCAAGCTGTCTTGGCCCTGAGGCAGCAAAACAGCCCAAACCATGATGCTCCCTCCACCATACTTTGCAGTTGGGATGAGGTTTTGATGTTGGTGTGCTGTGCCTTTTTTCTCCACATAGTGTTGTGTGTTCCTTCCAAACAACTCAACTTTAGTTTAATCTGTTTACAGAATATATTTCCATAAGAACTTCAGACGTGCAGCAATATTTTTGGGGGACAGCAGTGGCTTCTTCCATGGTGTCTTCCCATGAACACCATTCTTGATTAGTTTTTTTACGTATCTTAAACTTGCCAACAGAGATGTAGAGATGTAGGACTCTTCTTAACCTTATTTGGCATTCTGCACTGTGCTCTTGCAGTCATCTTTGCAGGATTTACACTCCTAGGAGAGTAGCAACGGTGCTGAACTTTCTCCATTTATTGACAATTTGTCTTACTGTGGACTGATGAACATCAAGACTTTTAGAGATAATTTTTAACCCTTTCCAGCTTCATGCAAGTCAACAATTCTTAATCTTAGGTTGTCTGAGATCTATTTTGTTCGAGGCAGGGTTCAGATCAGGCAATGCTTCTTTTGTGAATAGCAAACTCAAATTTTGTGAGTTTTTTTATAGGGCAGGGCAGGGCAGCTCTCTCCAATCTCATCTCATTGATTGGAAAACTCATTAGCCTAGGGGTTCACATTATATTTCCTACACTGTGAATGTTAAAATGATGTAAACAATACAGAAAAGAAAAATACAATCATTGGTGTTATTAGTTTAAACTTCTTTGGACATATTTTAAAGAGATATTAAAACACCTTTTTAGTGTTGCTTTTCCTTACAGTGCTTTTTTAGTCTTTCAGTTGTTATTGTTATTCTTTTTTTATCCTCTATGTTTGTTGTGTAATAAATATAACGTTTTCCTAGAGCCTCCCGAGTGGCACAGCGGTCTAAGGCATGATCCCAGGCTGTGTCACAGCCGGCGGCATGACCGGGAGACCCTTGAGGCAGAGCACAATTGTCCGGGTTAGAGGAGAGTTTGGCTGGCCGGGATGTCCCTTGTCCTTCGCGCTCTAGCGACTCCTTGTGGTAGTCCAGGCACCTGCAACCTGTCCCCGGTTGCCAGTTGTACGGTGTTTCCTCCGACACATTGGTGTGGCTGGCTTCCGGGTTAAGAAGTGAGAAGTGTGGCTTGGCAGGGTCGTGTTTTGGAGGACGCATTGCTCTTGACCTTCACCTCTCCTGAGTCTGTATGGTAGTTGCAGCGATGGGACAAGACTGTAACTACCAATTGATATCACGAAAAGGGCTAAAAGTACAACAACAACAAAAATGTTTCCTGTGATGCATTCATGTCTGAAATGTGCTATATCAATAAAGCTTGTTTGCTTTTACGGATATACTTTTAAACTATTATGTCAAGTTTCAAATGGTTTGACCAGAGTTATAGTACTCCTGTGTGCGCATCATTGCTATCTTTCCCTGCCTACTGAATTCTCAACCCACTCTTTGTCAATCCTGAACCAGACTACCCATTTAAAACTCCAGATAAAGCACAACCACGTAAAATTTCACTGCAAAGCAATGTTTTTGTTGTGGATGCTGCTTTTTGTGTTTTTTTCTCCCCCGAAACTGGGGCCATGGAACCCAAGCAACTGTGACAAATTAGGATTTGAGATAACAAAATCAACTTTTTTTTGAAGCATAGCGAAGGGGATTTGACTCTGGCGGCGAGCTCACTTGAATAAGCAGACTGTCTGAACCCTCGTGGGTCCTGTTTATGATCACTTTCATCCATCACATGGACAGTGTTGCAGATGCATATTCAAAACAAATAATATTAAAAACACAGGAGGGGGAGGATGGGAAGGAATGTGTCAACCTCAGGCTATTAGTTTACAAATATAATCCCTCACCCCTTAGATTTTAATCAATTCTGTCTGTATTTTTGCCCCCCCCTGAAATGACGAGCTGTTATAGGAGAAATGTGGTGATGTTGCAGTGATACTAGGACACAGCTCTGCTGTCACATGTTTAAAGGGGAAATCTGCGTGGCTACATTCATAAATTAATGATAAATATCCATAGATCTTTAAATAATATAACTTATAAATGCCTCATGAGCTGTTCAACTGTCGTACTCACATCAGATCCCAAAATATAAGTTTATTTTACTCCAATGTTTGTAAACAATGTAAATATAAACAAACACTGTACAGCCTGAAAACATGGTTAAAGGGATAGATGTTTTGATATCATGAATGGTCAGTCCTTGCATCCATAGCTCTGTGGCGGGTGCCTGCTTTGTTATTGTTTCAACTGCGGATCTTCAACTAGTTCTTTAAAGGAACCAACATGGTGGCCATTCATTTTTACTCACTTGTTGAACAGTAAACCTCAATCACTAGTTTACATGACAAGGATATTAACAGGGTGCAATTACTTGAGGGAGCACGATGAAGAGATTCAAAGAGGAGGAAAAGAGATCGAGACAGACTGAGAGACGGGGTAATGCAGGGTGAGCGAAACAGATGGAAACATCTAAACATAAAAAGGGGAATAAAGGAAGAGAAGGCCAGATGGCTATACAAATCTGAACAATTAAATTGTCATGCAGGTGAATGAGGACCAAAAGCGACTTGGCGAAAACAGAGTTTTTAATCCAGTAAGAAACTTTACAAACAAAAAAGCATAATACTACTCGTTAAGACGAGAACAGACTGGAGACTTGATCGAGAACTGCAGGTTGCCTCGGGAAGGCACTTGAACCTAGCAGACTCAGACACCTGCTCTACGCAGCATCTGAGGAAACACAACACGACAGGGCAAAACATAGACACAGCACGGTGAATGAGATGAGGATCCGACAGGGCAGGTACGGAAAACAGGGAGAGAAATAGGGACTCTAATCAGGGAAAAGGATCGGAACAAAAGACTAAATGATGATTAGGGGAATAGGAACAGCTGGGAGCAGGAACAGAACGAGAGAGAAGAGAGAGCGAGAGAGCAGAGAGAGGGAGGGAGAGAGAGGGATAAAAAGAGGGAAAGAACCTAATAAGACCAGCAGAGGGAAACGAACAGAAGGGAAAGCACAAGGACAAGACATGATAATTAATGACAAAACATGACAGTACCCCCACTCACCGAGCGCCTCCTGGCGCACTCGAGGAGGAATCCTGGCGGCAACGGGGAGGAAATCATCAATGAGTGAACGGTCCAGCACGCCCCCCGAGACGGAACCCAACTCCTCTCCTCAGGACCGTAACCCTCCCAACTATTTTATTGGTGACCCTGTCCCCCGAGAACGCATGTCCATGATCTTATGTACCTTGTAAATAGGTGCGCCTCGATAAGGACGGGGAGGGGAGGGAAGACGAACGGGGTGCAAGAAAGGCTTGGACAGGAGACATGGAAGATATGGGATGGACGCTGGACGAAGATGTCGCTGAAGAAGAGTCGCACAGCGACAGGATTGACGAGACCTGGGAGACACGGAACGGACCAATGAAATCATGGAGTCAACTTACGAGAAGCTGTCGAAGAGGAAGGTTGCGCAGGGAAAGCCACACTCTCTGGCCGCAACAATACCTTGGACTCTTTAATCCTGCGTTTATTGGCGTTCTCACAGTCTGTGCCCTGTAGCGGCAAAGTGCAGACCTCACCCTCCTCCCAGGTGCGCTCACAACGTTGGGACAAACGCTTGAGCCGAGGGAACGCTGGACTCGGCAAGCTGGGATGAGAACAGAGGAGGCTGGTAACCCAGACTACTCTGAAACGAGATAACCCGGTAGTGCAGACGAAGGAGCGAGTTGTGAGCGTATTCTGCCCAGGGAGCTGTTCTGCCCAAGACGAGGGTTTCTGAAAGAAAGGCTGCGTAGGCGTGGTGACCAATCGCCTGATTGGCCCTCTGCTTGACCCGTGACTGGGGATGAAACCCGAAGAGAGACTGACGGACGCACCAATCAAACGACAGAACTCCCTCCAAAACTGTGACGTGAATTGCGGGCCTCTGTCTGAAACGGCGTCTAACGGGAGGCCATGAATTCTGAACACATTCTGATAATGATTTGTGCCGTCTCCTTAGCGGAAGGAAGTTTAGCGAGGGGAATGAAATGTGCCTTAGAGAACCTATCGACAACCGTAAGAATCACAGTCTTCCCCGCACAAAGGCAGACCGGTAATGAAGTCTAGGGCGAAGGGAGACCATGGTCGAGAAGGAATGGGGAGCGGTCTGAGACGACCGGCAGGAGGAGAGTTACCCCACTTAGTCTGCGCAGTCCGAACAAGCAGCCACGAAACGGCGTGTCACGCTCCTGAGTCGGCCACCAAAAGCGCTGGCGAATAGATTTTTTAAGAGTGCCTCAACACCGGGATGACCAGCTAACTTGGCAGAGTGAGCCACTGAAGAACAGCCAGACGAGTGAAAACAGGAACTTAAAAAGGAGGTTACGAGGACAGCGCGCGACGCAGTGTGCGTGAGTGCTTGCTTAACTGTCTTTCAATTCCCCTGACTGTCAACCCGCAACACGCCCATAAGGAAGAATCCCTCGGATCTTAGAAGCCACAGAAGAACTAAACAGACGGGATAAGGCATCAGGCTTGGTGTTCTGCTACCCGGACGGTAAGAAATCACAAACTCAAACGAGCGAAAAACAAACTGTTCCAACGAAAGCTGACTTGGCATTAAGTCACGCTTTGGCAGAACGGATGTACTCAAGGTTCTTATGGTCTGTCCAAACGAGAAAGAACGGTCGCCTCTCCAACCACTGTCGCCATTCGCCTAGGCTAAGCGGATGGCGAGCAGTTCACGGTTACCCACATCATAGTTGCGCAGATGGCGACAGGCGATGAGAAAATAAGCGCAAGGGATGAACCTTATCGTCAGACTGGAAGCGCTGGGATAGAATGGCTCCCACGCCTACCTCTGAAGCGCCAACCTCAACAATGAATTGTCTAGTGACGCCAGGAGTAACGAGATAGAGTGGACGTAAAACGTTCTTTAGAAGATCAAAAGCTCCTGGGGAACCGACCACTTAAAACACGCCTTGACAGAAGGCAAGAGCTGGGAGAGGGGCAGCAACTTGACCGAAATTACTAATGAAACGCCTCGATAGAAAATTAGCTAAACCTAAAAGCGCTGCAACTCGACACGTGACCTTGGAACGGCCAATCACTGACAGCTTGACCTTAGCGGAATCCATCTGAATGCCTTTCATGAAATAACGGAACTGAGAAAAGTAACGAGGAGACATGAAAGAGCACTTCAGCCTTTACGTAGAGACAATTCTCTAAAAGGCGCTGTAGAACACGTCAACGTGCTGAACATGAATCTCGAAAATGTGAAAAAATCAGGATATCAACAAGATAGACAAAAAAACAAAGATGTTCAGCATGTCTCTCAGAACATCATTAACTAATGCCTGAAAAACAGCTGGCGCATTGGCGAGACCAAACGGCCGAACCCGGTACTCAAAATGCCCTAACGGAGTGTTAACGCCGTCATTCCGTCCCCTCTGATGCGCACGAGATGGTAAGCGTTACGGTCCAACTTAGTAAAGTTAGACCTGGCCTCAGAATCTCGAAGGCTGATGACATATAAAGCGGATAACGATTCTTAAACCGTTGCGTCATTCAGCCTCACACCCACGCAGGGGCGCAGTACCCGTCCTTCTTCTTAACAAAAAGAACCCCGCCCCGGCCGGAGAGGAAGAAGGCACTATGGTACCGGCGTCAAGAGACACAGATAAATAATCCTCGAGAGCCTTACGTTCGGGAGCCGACAGAGAGTATAGTCTACCCCGAGGAGGAGTGGTCCCCGGAAGGAGATCAATACTACAATCATACGACCGGTGAGGAGGAAGGGAGTTGGCTCGGGACCGACTGAAGACCGTGCGCAGATCATGATATTCCTCCGGCACTCCTGTCAAATCACCAGGTTCCTCCTGAGAAGTGGGGACAGAAGAAATGGGAGGGATGGCAGACATTAAGCACTTCACATGACAAGATACGTTCCAGGATAGGATAGAATTACAAGACCAATTAATAGAAGGATTATGACATACTAGCCAGGGATGACCCAAAACAACAGGTGTGAAAGGTGAACGAAAAATCAAAAAGAAATAGTCTCACTGTGGTTACCAGATACTGTGAGAGTTAAAGGTAGTGTCTCAAATCTGATACTGGGAAGATGACTACCATCTAAGGCAAACATGGGCGTAGGCTTGTCTAACTGTCTGAAAGGAATGTTATGTTTCCGAACCCATGCTTCGTCCATGAAACAACCCTCAGCCCCAGAGTCAATCAAGGCACTGCATGTAGCACCCGAACCGGTCCAGCGTAGATGGACCGACATAGTAGTACAGGATCTAGATGAAGAGACCTGAGTAGTAGCGCTCACCAGTAGCCCTCCGCTTACTGATGGGCTCTGGCCTCTTACTGGACATGAATTAACAAAATGTCCATCAAATCCGCAATAGAGGCACAGGCGGTTGGTGATCCTCCGTTCCCTCTCCTTAGTCGAGATGCGAATCCCTCCCAGCTGCATGGGCTCAGTCTCAGAGCCAGAGGAGGGAGATGGTTGCGATGCGGAGCAGGGAAACACCGTTGATGCGAGCTCTCTTCCACGAGCCTGGTGACGAAGATCTACCCGTCGTTCTATGCGGATGGCGAG
>NW_025752787.1:0-11874 GCF_021184085.1 Oncorhynchus gorbuscha
CAATGAAATGAACCCTAACCCATCTCCATGGTGACAGACATCAATACCCACTTCCATGGTGACAATAATGAAATTAACCCTGCCACATGGTGACAACAATGGGCACCAATCATCTTTCCATGGTGACAGACACCACGAATGATCCTGATCTCCATGGTGACAGACAATACGAATGAATCGAATCATTTCATGGTGACAGACACATGAAATGAACCCTGGCCCCATCTCCATGGTGACAGACAATGAATGAATTCTGGCCCATCTTCCATGGTGACAGCATTGCATCACGAAATGAACCCCACCCATTTCATGGTGACAGACAACAATGAAATCCCCACTCCATCTCCATGGTGAGCTGGGCATCAAATGAATTCTGTCTCCATTCTCATGGTGACAGAGCTGGTCAATGAATGAACCCTAACCCATCTCCATGGTGACAGACAATAATGAAATGAACCCTAACCCATCTCCATGGTGACAGACAATAATGAAATGAACCCTAACCCATCTCCATGGTGACAGACAACAATGAAATGAACCCTAACCCATCTCCATGGTGACAGACAACAATGAAATGAACCCTAACCCATCTCCATGGTGACAGACAACAATGAAATGAACCCTAACCCATCTCCATGGTGACAGACAACAATGAAATGAACCCTAACCCATCTCCATGGTGACAGACAACAATGAAATGAACCCTAACCCATCTCCATGGTGACAGACAACAATGAAATGAACCCTAACCCATCTCCATGGTGACAGACAATAATGAAATGAACCCTAACCCATCTCCATGTTCTGGGATTGTTACCAGGGAGAAAACTTGACAGGTTTTTTGTTTGTTTTGTTTTTCGAGGCAGATGTTAAAGGGGGCTGAACTTCCTGTTCTGAACTTCCTGTTGTGGCATAATTTTCCTTATTGAAGTCGACTAGGTTTGTCTAGTGCTAGTCAACAATTAACAACAGCTGGCTGGTGTACAACTGTGGCAAAATGAGTTTGACATTGAATTCTCTGAGGATATTTAGGGATTGTAAATGGAACAATATGTTGAAGAATGCACATATTTTAGTTGTCTCATTAGATGTGTTCAATATTTGTATATGAATTTCTACAAATTCTAGTTGGTTTGAGTTTTTTTAAGTCAATGAAATTTGGAGCTGTTGACATTTAAATAAATAGTTGCATCTACATTGTGTAATTTACTGATGGTCAGTAACTTGCCTCATAGGGGCTTGTGGTTGGTCCCGGGAATTGAACCCGTTAACCTAGCATTACAAGGGCCATGCTGGAACGTTAAACCAAATTGTTCATGGGCATCGCGATCTGTGGCACAGGAGTGATGATTACTTGAGTATTGCCAGCTGTTTTCAGGCTTGAAATAAACCCAACCCAAGGAAAACGTACGATGACCTTCATTCCGTGACAACATTTTTCCCCCCATCATCTTGTAAATCTACGTTTTGGATCTATTTACAGTTTGTAGTAACTTTTGACAATAAAAAAATAAAAAAATGTTTCTGAATCACATCGATGCCAAAACGAGAAGTTGTTTTTTGGAGTGGCAATCGTTCTGTAATAATGTTGGTCTGATGAGGAGGCTGCTCAGGCCCTTCTGAAAGTAAATCACCAGCCACCGCTGCTGTCATAGACATAACTCAAGACAGGAAGAGAGATGGAACTGTTGCCAGGAGCAACATCCTTGAAGGCTTTCCACCGACAGAGATTCAGCACAACATGTCAAAAACACTACACAATCTGTCTGGGACTTATTAAAGTACACACACACACAGTAACACACACTCTACTACAAGAGGCATGGTACAAGGACAGAAAATATTGCCCCAAAAATAAATACAATAATCCCATTTGTCTGTCAGGTAGACAGGAAGGGAGGAAGGGAGACCGGGAGGAAGGGAGGGAAGGAGACCGGGAGGTAGAGATGGAGGTAGACCGGGAGGAAGGGAGGGAGAGAGGAAGACTGGGAGGAAGGGAGGGAAGGAGACCGGGAGGAAGGGAGGGAAGGAGACCGGGAGGTAGAGATGGAGGTAGACCGGGAGGAAGGGAGGGAGAGAGGAAGACTGGGAGGAAGGGAGGGAAGGAGACCGGGAGGTAGAGATGGAGGGAGACCGGGAGGGAGGGAGAGAGTGAGACGGGGAGGGAGGGAGAGAGTGAGACGGGGAGGGAGGGAGAGGGAGGGAGACCGGGAGAGAGGGAGAGGGAGGGAGACCGGGAGAGAGGGAGGGAGACCGGGAGAGAGGGAGGGAGACCGGGAGAGAGGGAGGGAGACCGGGAGAGAGGGAGGGAGACCGGGAGGGAGACAGGGGAGGGAGACCGGGAGGGAGACCGGAGGGAGACCGGAGGGAGACCAGGAGGGAGAGAGGGAGAGAGGGAGACCAGGGAGAGAGGGAGACCGGGAGGGAGAGAGGGAGACCGGGAGGGAGAGGGAGACCGGGAGGGAGAGAGGGAGACCGGGAGGGAGAGAGGGAGACCCGGAGGGAGAGAGGGAGAGAGGGAGAGAGACCGGGAGGGAGGAGGTGCACAGGAGGATGTGTGGAGAAACTGAAAGCAGAGAAACCTTGACCACGAGAGTTACAGGAAACATTGACCACGAGAGAGTGTACAGGAAACATTGACCACGAGAGGTACAGGAAAACCTGACCACGAGACAGGAAACATTGACCACAGGTACAGGAAACCTTGACCACGAGAGAGAAACCTTGACCACGAGAAGGTACAGGAAACATTGATACGAGAGAGGTACAGGAAACCTATGACCACGCAGAGAGAGGGGTACCTTACAGGAACCAGTTACAGGAACCATCTTCATCACGGTCACCAGACCACTACCACTGGCTGCTGCGACCTCAGGCCATTTACTGTACGATGCCCAGGACTCCTCAGGCCAGGTTACTGTACTGTACCAGGACTAGGGTTGAAGCAAGCTTACTCCAGGCCAGGGTTACTGTACTGTACCAGGACTAGGGTTGGAAACAAGCTTTACTCAGGCCAGTGTTACTGTACCAAGGACTAGGGTTGGAAACAAGCTTACTCAGGCCAGGGTTACTGTACTGTACCAGGACTAGGAGTTGGTTACTGTACTGTACCAGGAAGTCAGTTTACTCAGGCCAGGGTTACTGTACTGTACCAGGACTAGGCTGGAAACAAGCTTACTCAGGCCAGGGCTACTGTACTGAAAACAGGACTAGGGTTGGAAACAAGCCTCACTGCAGCCAGGGTTACTGTACACACCAGACTAGGCTGGAAACGTTTACTCAGGCCAGTGTTACTGTAGTAAAATAAGGACTAGGCTGGGAAACAAGCTTACTCAGGCACGTGTTACTGTACTGTACCAAGGACTAGGTTGGAAACAAGCTTACTCAGGCCAGGGTTACTGTGGCCACACCTAGGACTAGGGCTGAAACAAGCTTACTCAGGCCAGTGTTACTGTACTGTACCAAGGACTAGGTTGGAAACAAGCTACTCAGGCCAGGGGTTACTGTACTGTACCAAGGACTAGGGTTGGAAACAAGCTTACTCAGGCCAGTGTTACTGTGCACCAGGACTAGGTTGGAAACAAGCTTACTCAGGCCAGGGTTACTGTACTATACCAAGGACTAGGGTTGGAAACAAGCTTACTCAGGCCAGGGTTACTGTACTGTACCAAGGACTAGGGTTAGAAACAAGCTTACTCAGGCCAGGGTTACTGTACTGTACCAGGACTAGGGTTGGAAACAAGCTTACTCAGGCCAGGGTTACTGTACTGTACCAAGGACTAGGGTTGGAAACAAGCTTACTCAGGCCAGGATTACTGTACTGTACCAAGGACTAGGGTTGGAAACAAGCTTACTCAGGCCAGGGTTACTGTACCAAGGACTAGGGTTGGAAACAAGCTTACTCAGGCCAGTGTTACTGTACCAAGGACTAGGGTTGGAAACAAGCTTACTCAGGCCAGTGTTACTGTACTGTACCAAGGACTAGGGTTGGAAACAAGCTTACTCAGGCCAGGATTACTGTACACACCAGGAGTTTAGGCTAGACGGACGAGTCAAATACAGGGAGAGTTTAACAATGCTCTTAATTCAGCTCTAGAGGAAGTGTCTCTTTAATATCCAATCAGGAGGAGGGAGAAGTAAATCAAATGTTATATCACCGGATACACCTGGTGTAAAAGAAAACACACAATAAGGCCAGAAATATATATATATATTCACTGTTCAACAGATCCCCCCCCCGGAAAAGTGAGGCGAGCAAATCAAAGAAAGAAAACAGTGGAAAACAGTTTACCACATTGTCCGAGGCACTTGTGTAGGTTCTAAACCTGTAGGTTCTAGACCTGTAGGTTCTAGACCTGTAGGTTCTAAACCTGTAGGTTCTAAACCTGTAGGTTCTAAACCTGTAGGTTCTAGACCTGTAGGTTCTAAACCTGTAGGTTCTAGACCTGTAGGTTCTAAACCTGTAGGTTCTAGACCTGTAGGTTATAGACCTGAGATTCAATAATTATATTATTTCATGCAAAAACCTACACTATTTTCTTATTTTTTTAAAAGAATGCAGATATTACCATGTTGTTAAAGCAATGATAAATGAAACACAATGGGAAGTATAACTTGTTAACCTTTATTTATTCCTGATAGAAAAAGATGTCATCCAATGTGACATACAGGGTAATTATGTAGACTATATAAAACAAATATATTGAAAAATATATATATAATTCAATAATTATTTACAATCAATAATTGTAAATCAAATTAAAATGTTGATGTATAATAATGAGTTCATTTACCTGACTGCGTTTCTATAGCCATTAACAAAATACGAATACAAATATGATTAGGCCTCCCGTAGACTGGGCCTCCGTAGACTGGGCCTCCGTAGACTGGGCCTCCGTAGACTGGGCCTCCCGTAGACTGGGCCTCCCGTAGACTGGGCCTCCCGTAGACTGGGCCTCTGCTACTTCCTGTATATAGCTCCATGAGGCCAGACCACGTTGTAATACTGTTTAACAGATGCCCTGTCTTACCCTCTTTCTCGTAGACTAGGCCTCCCGTAGACTGGGCCTCCCGTAGACTGGGCCTCCCGTAGACTGGGCCTCCCGAGACTGGGCCTCCCGTGATCAAGCCTCCCGTAGACTGGGCCTCCCGTAGACTGGGCCTCCCGTAGACTGGGCCTCCCAGACTGGGCCTCCCGCAGACTGGCCTCCCAGAGACTGGCCTCAGACTGGGCCTCTGCTACTTCCTGTATATAGCTCCATGAGCAGACCACGTTGTAATACTGTTTAACAGATGCCCTGCCTTACCCTCTTCTTCTCGCAGACTAGGCCTCCCGTAGAGACTGGGCCTCTCGTGACTGGGCCTCCCGTAGACTGGGCCTCCCGTGACCGGGCCTCTCCCGTAGACGGGCCTCCCGTAGACTGGGCCTCCGTGAGACTGGGCCTCCCGTAGACTGGGCCTCTCGTAGACTGGGCCTCGCAGACTGGGCCTCGAGACTGGGCCTCCAGGCTTCCTGTATTTGATGAGACAGACCACGTTGTAACATTGTTTATCAGATGCCTGCCTTACCCTCTTCTCGTGACTAGCCTCCCGCAGACTAGGCCTCCCGCAGACCAGGCCTCCCGCGAGACCAGGCCCGCAGACCAGGCCTCCCGCAGACTGGGTGGGCCTCCCAGACCATTCCTCGAGACTAGGCCTTCCCGTAGACTAGGCCTCCCGTAGACTAGGCCTCCGGTAGACCAGGCCTCCCAGACTAGGCCTCCCGTAGACTAGGCCTCTCGCAGACTAGGCCTCCTGTGAGACTAGGCCTAGAAAGAGGGTAAGGCAGGGCATCTGTTAAACAGTATTACAATGTGGTCTGGCCTCATGGAGCCAGGAAGTACCAGATCAATATGGAGCTATATACAGGAAGTACCAGATCAATGTGGAGCTATATAGGAAGTACCAGATCAATGTGGAGCTATATACAGGAAGTACCAGATCAATGTGGGGCTAGGAAGGACCAGCACCAGATCAATGTAGGGCTATATACAGTACCAGTACCAGATCAATGTGGAGCTATATACAGAAGTACTAGTACCAGATCAATGTGGGAGCTATATACACTTCAGTTAGTGCTAAATACGGCTGCTAGAATCCTGACTAGAACCAAAATATTTGATCATATTACTCCAATGCTGTAGCTCTCTCTACACTGGCTTCCTGTCAAAGCAAGGGCTGATTTCAAGGTTTTACTGCTAACCTACAAAGCATTACATGGGCTTGCTCCTACCTATCTCTCTGATTTGGTCCTGCCGTACATACCTACACATACGCTACAGTCACAAGACATGAGCCTCCCTAATTGTCCTAGAATTTCTAAGCAAACAACTGGAGGCAGGGCTTTCTCCTATAGAGCTCCATTTTTTATGGATCGGTCTGCCTACCCTGTCAGGGCAAACTCGGTCTCAACCTTTAGAGTCTTTAGACTCATCTCTAATAGGTCATATGTTTGAGTGTAGTCTGACCCAGGAGTGGGAAGGTGAACGGAAAGGCTCTGGAGCAGCAGGCCACCCTTGCTGTCTCTACCTGGCCGGTTCCCCTCTTTCCACAAGTTCTCTGCCTCTAACCCTATTACAGGGGCTGAGTCACTGGCTTACTGAGGCTCTCTCATGCCGTCCTTGGAGGGGGTGTGTCACCTGAGTGGGTTGATTCACTGTGTGGTCATCTGGGTTGGCCCCTCCTTGGGTTGTGCCGTGGTGGAGATCTTTGTGGGTTATACTCAGCCTTGTCTCAGGATAGTAAGTTGGTGGTTGAAGATATCCCTTTAGTGGTGTGGGGGCTGTGCTTTGGCAAAGTGGGTGAGGTTATATCCTTCCTGTTTTGGCCCTGTCGGGGTGTCCTCAGATGGGTCCACAGTGTCTCCTGACCCCTCCTGTCTCAGCCTCCAGTATTTATGCTGCAGTAGTTTTGTGTCGGGGGCTAGGGTCAGTTTGTTATATCTAAAGTACTTCTCCTGTCTTATTCGGTGTCCTGTGTAAATCTAAGTGTGCACTCTCTAATTCTCTCCTTCTCTCTTTCTTTTCTCTCTCGGAGGACCTGAGCCCTAGGACCATGCCCCAGGACTACCTGACATGATGACTCCTTGCTGTCCCCAGTCCACCTGGCCATGCTGCTGCTCAGTTTCAACTGTTCTGCCTTACTATTTTTCGACCATGCTGGTCATTTTATGAACATTTGAACATCTTGGCCATGTTCTGTTATAATCTCCACCCGGCACAGCCAGAAGAGGACTGGCCACCCATATGCTCTCTCTAATTCTCTCTTTCCTTTCTCTCTTTGGAGGACCTGGGCCTAGGACCCATTTGCCCCAGGACTACAAACATGATGACTGTATGTCCCCAATTACACTGACTGTGCTGCTGCTCCAGTTCCAACTGTTCTGCTAGTGTGTCGACAATGCTGGTCATTTATGAACATTTGAACATCTTGGCCATGTTCTGTTATAATCTCCACCTGCACAGCCAGAAGAGGACTGGCCACCCCACATAGCCTGGTTCCGCTCTAGGGTTTCTTCCTAGGTTTTGGCCTTTCTAGGGAGTTTTTCAGCCACCGTGCTTTTACACCTGCATTGCTTGCTGTTTTGGTTTTAGGCTGGGTTTCTGCACAGCACTTTTCTGGTATCATCTGATGTACGTATGGGCTATATAAATAAATTTGATTTGAAGTACCAGATCAATGTAGAGCTATATACAGGAAGTACCAGATCAATGTGGAGCTATATACAGGAAGTACTAGTACTAGATCAATGTGGAGCTATATACAGGAAGTACCAGATCAATGTGGATCTATATACAGGAAGCACCAGATCAATGTGGATCTATATACAGGAAGCACCAGATCAATGTGGAGCTATATACAGGAAGTACCAGATCAATGTGGAGCTATATACAGGAAGTACCAGTTCAATTAGAGCTATATACAGGAAGTACCAGATCAATGTAGAGCTATATACAGGAAGTACCAGATCAATGTGGAGCTATATACAGGAAGTACTAGTACCAGATCAATGTGGAGCTATATACAGGAAGCACGGGATCAATGTGGAGCTATATACAGGAAGTACCATATCAATGTGGAGCTATATACAGGAAGTACCAGATCAATGTGGAGCTATATACAGGGAGTACCAGATCAATGTGGAGCTATATACAGGAAGTACCAGATCAATGTGGAGCTATATACAGGAAGTACCAGATCAATGTGGAGCTATATACAGGAAGTACCAGATCAATGTGGTCTTGTGAGTGTGCATGTGTATACAGTGTGTGTATGTGTATATAGTGTATATATAGTCTGTGTGAGAATGTGATATAGTGTGTATTAGTGTGTATATATAGTCTTGTGAGTGTGAATGTGTTTTTAGTGTGTATATATAGTCTTGTGAGTGTGAATGTGTTTTTAGTGTGTATATATAGTCTTGTGAGTGTGAATGTGTATATAGTGTGTATATATAGTCTTGTGAGTGTGTTTGTGTATATTGTGTGTATATAGTCTTGTGAGTGTGTATGTGTTTTTTAGTGTGTATATATAGTCTTAGAGTGTGTATTTGTATATAGTGTGTATATATAGTATGTGTGAGTGTGTTTGTGTATATTGTGTGTGTATATATATAGTCTTGTGGTGTATGTGTTTTAGTGCGTGATATAGTGTGTATATAGTGTGTATATATGTGTGTGTATATAGTGTGTATATATAGTCTTGTGAGTGTATGTGTATATAGATGTGTATATATAGTCTTGTGAGTGTGTATGTGTTTTTAGTGTGTATTTAGTGTATATATAGTCTTGTGAGTGTGAATGTGTTTTTAGTGTGTATATATAGTCTTGTGAGTGTGAATGTGTTTTTAGTGTGTATATAGTGTGTATATATAGTCTTGTGAGTGTGAATGTATATAGTGTGTATATATAGTCTTCTGAGTGTGAATGTGTATATATTGTGTATATAGTGTGTATATATAGTCTTGTGAGTGTGTATGTGTTTTTAGTGTGTATATTGTGTATATATAGTCTTGTGAGTGTGTATGTGTATATAGTGTGTATATATAGTCTTGTGAGTGTGTATGTGTATATAGTGTGTGTATATATAGTCTTGTGAGTGTCATATATGTTTTTTAAAAATTATGTATAAGTGTGTATATATAGTCTTGTGAGTGTGAATGTGTATATTGTGTGTATATAGTCTTGTGAGTGTGTATGTGTATACAAATTGTGTATACTAGTCTTGTGAGTGTGTATGTGTATATAGATGTGTATATAGTCTTGTGAGTGTGTATGTGTATATAGTGTCTTATATATAGTCTTGTGAGTGTGTGAGTTTTTAGTGTGTATATATAGTCTTGTGAGTGTTAATGTGTTTATAGTGTGTATATAGTCTGTATATATAGTCTTGAGTGTGAGTGTGAGTGTGTATGTGTATATTGTGTGTATATATAGTCTTGTGAGTGTGTATGTGTATATTGTGTGTATATATAGTCTTGTGAGTGTGAATGTGTATATTGTGTGTATATATAGTCTTGTGAGTGTGTATGAGTTTTTAGTGTGTATATATAAGTCTTGTGAGTGTGTATGTGTTTTTAGTGTGTATATAGTGTGTATATATAGTCTTGTGAGTGTGAATGTGTTTTTAGTGTGTTGTGAGTGTGTGTGTGTTTTTAATGTGTATTTGGGTGTATATATAGTGTGAATGTGTATATAGTGATGTGTATATAGTGTGTATATTGTGTGTATATAGTGTGTATATATAGTCTTGTATATAGTGTGTATATTGTGTGTATATAGTGTGTATATATAGTCTTGTGAGTGTGTATGTGTATATTGTGTGTATATATAGTCTTGTGAGTGTGTTTGTGTATATTGTGTGTATATATAGTCTTGTGAGTGTGAGTGTGTATGTGTATATAGTGTGTGTATATATAGTCTTGTGAGTGTGTTATGTGTATATTGTGTGTATATATAGTCTTGTGAGTGTGTTTGTGTATATTGTGTGTATATATAGTCTTGTGAGTGTGTATGTGTTTTTAGTTGTGTATATATAGTCTTGTGATTGTGTATTTGTATATAGTGTGTATATATAGTATTGTGAGTGTGTTTGTGTATATTGTGTGTATATATATATATAGTCTTGTGAGTGTGTATGTGTTTTTAGTGCGTATATAGTGTGTATATAGTGTGTATATTGTGTGTATATAGTGTGTATATAGTGTGTATATAGTGTGTATATATAGTCTTGTGAGTGTGTATGTGTTTTTAGTGTGTATATAGTGTGTATATATAGTCTTGTGAGTGTGAATGTGTTTTGTAGTGTGTATATATAGTCTTGTGAGTGTGAATGTGTTTTTAGTGTGTATATAGTGTGTATATATAGTCTTGTGAGTGTGAATGTGTATATATTGTGTATATAGTGTGTACATATAGTCTTGTGAGTGTGTATGTGTTTTTAGTGTGTATATTGTGTGTATATATAGTCTTGTGAGAGTGTATGTGTATATATTGTGTATATTGTGTGTACATATAGTCTTGTGAGTGTGTATGTGTTTTTAGTGTGTATATTGTGTGTATATATAGTCTTGTGAGTGTGTATGTGTATATAGTGTGTATATATAGTCTTGTGAGTGTGTATGTGTATATAGTGTGTATATATAGTCTTGTGAGTGTGTATGTGTTTTTAGTGTGTATATAGTGTGTATATATAGTCTTGTGAGTGTGAATGTGTATATAGTGTGTATATATAGTCTTGTGAGTGTGAATGTGTATATTGTGTGTATATATAGTCTTGTGACTGTGAATGTGTATGTGTTTTTAGTGTGTATATATAGTCCTGCGAGTGTGTATTATTAGTGTGTATATATATATAGTCTTGTGAATGTGTATGTGTATATAGTGTGTATATATAGTCTTGTGAGTGTTAATGTGTTTATAGTGTGTATATATAGTCTTGTGAGTGTGTATGTGTATATGTGTGTATATATAGTCTTGTGAGTGTGTATGTGTATATAGTGTGTATATAGTCTTGTGAGTGTGTATGTGTATATAGTGTGTATATATAGTCTTGTGAGTGTGTATGTGTATATATAGTGTGTATATAGTCTTGTGAGTGTGTATGTGTATATAGTGTGTATATAGTCTTGTGAGTGTGTATGTGTATATAGTGTGTATATATAGTCTTGTGAGTGTGAGTGTGAGTGTGTATGTGTTTTTAGTGTGTATATATAGTCTTGTGAGTGTGTATGAGTTTTTAGTGTGTATATATAGTCTTGTGAGTGTTAATGTGTTTATAGTGTGTATATAGTCTGCATATATAGTCTTGTGAGTGTGAGTGTGAGTGTGTATATATAGTCTTGTGAGTGTGAATGTGTATATTGTGTGTATATATAGTCTTGTGAGTGTGAGTGTGTATATTGTGTGTATATATAGTCTTGTGAGTGTGAATGTGTATATTGTGTGTATATATAGTCTTGTGAGTGTGTATGAGTTTTTATGTGTATATATAGTCTTTGTGAGTGTGTATGTGTTTTTAGTGTGTATATAGTGTGTATATATAGTCTTGTGAGTGTGAATGTGTTTTTAGTGTGTTGTGAGTGTGTGTGTGTGTTTAATGTGTATTTGGGTGTATATATAGTCTTGTGAGTGTGAATGTGTATATAGTGTGTATATTGTGTGTATATAGTGTGTATATATAGTCTTGTGAGTGTGTATGTGTATATTGTGTGTATATATAGTCTTGTGAGTGTTTTTGTGTATATTGTGTGTATATATAGTCTTGTGAGTGTGAGTGTGTATGTGTATATAGTGTGTGTATATATAGTCTTGTGAGTGTGTATGTGTATATTGTGTG
>NW_025752788.1:0-11873 GCF_021184085.1 Oncorhynchus gorbuscha
GCAGCAGTCGTTCGGATCTGTTATACAGTTTCTTGCTCTCTCTCCTGCAGCAGTCGTGGTTCGGATCTGTTATACAGTTTCTTGCTCTCTCTCCTGCAGCAGTCGCGGTTCGATCAGTTATACAGTTTCTTGCTCTCTCTCCTGCAGCAGTCGTGTTCGATCTCGTTATACAGTTTCTGCTCTCTCCTGCAGCAGTCGTTCGGATTCGCTATACAGTTTCTTGCTCTCTCCTGCAGCAGTCAAAAAGTTCGGATCAGTTATACAGTTTTCTGCTCTCTCTCCTGCAGCAGTCGTGGTTCGGATCTGTTATACAGCTCGCTTCTCCCGCAGCAGTCGCGGTTCGACCGTTATACAGCTTCTTTGCTCTCTCTCCTGCAGCAGTCGTGGTTCGGATTCGTTATACAGTTTCTGCCTCTCCTGCAGCAGTCGCACTGGATCTGTTTGCTTTTGTTTTCTCCTGCAGCAGTCGTGGTCTGACCAGTTATACAGTTTCTTGCTCTCTCCTGCAGCAGTCGTTCGACCAGTTATACAGTTTCTTGCTTTTCCTCCTGCAGCAGTCGTGGTTCGGATCAGTTATACAGTTTCTTGCTCTCTCTCCTGCAGCAGTCGTGGTTCGGATCTGTTATACAGTTTTTGCCTCTCTCCTGCAGCAGTTTCTGCAGCAGTTTTCCAGTTATACTGCCTTCTCCTGCAGCAGTTGTGTTCGCGGATCAGTTATACAGTTTCTTGCCTTCTCTCCTGCAGCAGTCGTGTTCGTCATTTCTGCTCTCTCTCCTGCAGCAGTCGTTCGGATCTGTTATACTTGCTCTTCTCCTCAGCAGTCGCACTGGATCTGTTATACAGTCTTGCTCTCCTGCAGCAGGTTCGATCTGTTATACAATTCTGCCTCTCTCCCGCAGCAGTCGTGGTTCGGATCAGTTATACAGTTTCTTGCTCTCTCTCCCGCAGCAGTCGCGGTTCGGATTCGTTATACATTTTCTGCTCTCTCTCCCGCAGCAGTCGTGTTCTGGATCTGTTATACAGTTTCTTGCTCTCTCTCCCGCAGCAGTCGTGGTTCGGATCTGCTATACAGTTTCTTGCTCTCTCTCCCGCAGCAGTCAGTTTCTGCTCTCTCCCGCAGCAGTCGATCTGTTATACAGTTTCTTTGCTCTCTCTCCCGCAGCAGTCGGTTCGGATCTGTTATACAGTTTCTGCTCTCTCTCCTGCAGCAGTCGTGTTCGGATCTGTTATACAGTTTCTGCTCTCTCCTGCAGCAGTCGTGTTCGGAGTTTCTGCCCTTATGCAGCAGTTTCTGCTCTCTCTCCTGCAGCAGTCGGTTCGGGATCTGTTATACAGTTTCTTGCTCTTCCTACTGCAGCAGTCGTGGTTCGGATCTGTTATACAGTTTCTTGCTCTCTCTCCTGCAGCAGTCGTGTTCGGATCTGTTATACAGTTTCTTGCTCTCTCTCCTGCAGCAGTCGTGTTCGATCTGTTATACAGTTTCTTGCCTCTCTCCTGCAGCAGTCGTGGTTCGGATCTGTTATACAGTTTCTGCTCTCTCTCCTGCAGCAGTCGTGGTTCGGATCTGCTATACAGTTTCTTGCTTCCTCCTGCAGCAGTCATGTTCGGATCAGTTATACAGTTTCTTGCTCTCTCCTGCAGCAGTCGTTCAGATCTGTTATACAGTTTCGTTTTCTTCCTGCAGCAGTCGCGGTTCGATCTGTTATACAGTTTCTTTGCTCTCTCTCCTGCAGCAGTCATGTTCGATCTGTTATACAGTTTCTTGCTCTTCTCTCCTGCAGCAGTCGGTTCAGATCAGTTATACAGTTTCTTGCTCTCTCTCCTGCAGCAGTCATGTTCGGATCTGTTATACAGTTTCTTGCCTCTTCTCCTGCAGCAGTCGTGTTCAGATCAGTTATACAGTTTCTTGCCTCTCCTGCAGCAGTCATGTTCGGATCTGTTATACAGTTTCTTGCTCTCTCTCCCGCAGCAGTCGTGTTCGGATCTGTTATACAGTTTCTGCTCTCTCCCGCAGCAGTCGTGGTTCGGATCTGTTATACAGTTTCTGCTCCTCTCCCGCAGCAGTCGGGTTCGGATCTGTTATACAGTTTCTTGCTCTCTCCCGCAGCAGTCGTGTTCGGATCTGTTATACAGTTTTTGCTCTCTCTCCCGCAGCAGTCGTGGTTCGATCTGTTATACAGTTTCTTGCTCTCTCTCCCGCAGCAGTCGTGTTCGGATCTGTTATACAGTTTCTGCTCTCTCTCCCGCAGCAGTCGTGTTCGTATCTGTTATACAGTTTCTGCTCTCTCTCCCGCAGCAGTCGTGTTCGGATCTGTTATACAGTTTCTTGCTCTCTCTCCCGCAGCAGTCGTGGTTCGGATCTGTTATACAGTTTCTTGCCCTCTCCCGCAGCAGTCGTTTTCGGATCTGTTATACAGTTTCTGCTTTCCTCCTGCAGCAGTCGTGTTCGGATCTGTTATACAGTTTCTTGCCCACCCTACTGCAGCACTCGCTTTCAGATAAGTTATACAGTTTCTGTCTCTCTCCTGCAGCAGTCGTGTTCGGATCTGTTATACAGTCTTCCTACTGCAGCAGTCGTGGTTCGGATCTGTTATACAGTTTCTTGCTCCTCTCCTGCAGCAGTCGTGTTCGATCTGTTATACAGTTTCTGCTTTTCCTACTGCAGCAGTCGTGGTTCGGATCAGTTATACAGTTTCTGCCTCTCTCCTGCAGCAGTCGTGGTTCGATCTGTTATACAGTTTCTGCTTTTCCTCCTGCAGCAGTCGTGTTCGGATCAGTTATACAGTTTCTTGCTCTCTCCTGCAGCAGTCGTGGTTCGATCAGTTATACAGTTTCTTGCCTCTCTCCTGCAGCAGTCGCTTTCAGATAAGTTATGCAGTTTCTTGCCTCTCCTGCAGCAGTCGTGTTCGGATCTGTTATACAGTTTCTAGTCTTCCTACTGCAGCAGTCGTGGTTCGGATCAGTTATACAGTTTCTTGCTCTCTCTCCTGCAGCAGTTGTGTTCGGATCTGTTATACAGTTTCTGCTCTCTCTCCTGCAGCAGTCGTGTTCGGATCTGTTATACAGTTTCTTGCTCTCTCCTGCAGCAGTCGTGTTCGGATCTGTTATACAGTTTCTTGCTCTCTCCTGCAGCAGTCGTGTTTGGATCTGTTATACAGTTTCTGCTCTCTCTCCAGCAGCAGTCGTGTTCGGATCTGTTATACAGTTTCTTGCTCTCTCCCGCAGCAGTCGTGTTCGGATCAGTTATACAGTTTCTTGCTCTCTCTCCTGCAGCAGTCGTGGTTCGGATCTGTTATACAGTTTCTTGCTCTCTCTCCTGCAGCAGTCGTGTTCGGATCTGTTATACAGCAGTTTCTTGTTTCTCTCTCTCTCCGCAGCAGTCGTGGTTCGGATCGTTATACAGTTTCTGCTTTTCCTACTGCAGCAGTCGTGTTCGGATCAGTTATACAGTTTCTTGCTCTCTCCTGCAGCAGTCGTGTTCGGATCTGTTATACAGTTTCTGCTTTTCTCCTGCAGCAGTCGTGTTCGGATCAGTTATACAGTTTCTTGCTCTCTCCTGCAGCAGTCGTGTTCGGATCTGTTATACAATTTCTTGCTCTCTCTCCCGCAGCAGTCGTGGTTCGGATCAGTTATACAGTTTCTGCCTTCTCCCGCAGCAGTCGTGTTCGGATCTGTTATACAGTTTTTGCTCTCTCCCGCAGCAGTCGTGTTCGGATCTGTTATACAGTTTCTGCTTTTCTCCCGCAGCAGTCGTGTTCGATCTGTTATACAGTTTCTTGCTCTCTCTCCCGCAGCAGTCGTGTTCGGATCTGTTATACAGTTTCTTGCTCTCTCTCCCGCAGCAGTCGTGTTCGGATCTGTTATACAGTTTCTTGCTCTCTCTCCTGCAGCAGTCGTGTTCGGATCTGTTATACAGTTTCTTGCTCTCTCTCCTGCAGCAGTCGTGGTTCGGATCTGTTATACAGTTTCTTGCTCTCTCCTGCAGCAGTCGTGTTCGGATCTGTTATACAGTTTCTTGCTCTTCCTACTGCAGCAGTCGTGGTTCGGATCTGTTATACAGTTTCTTGCTCTCTCCTGCAGCAGTCGTGTTCGGATCTGTTATACAGTTTCTTGCTCTCTCTCCTGCAGCAGTCGTGTTCGGATCTGTTATACAGTTTCTTGCTCTCTCCTGCAGCAGTCGTGTTCGGATCTGTTATACAGTTTCTTGCTCTCTCCTGCAGCAGTCGTTCGGATCTGTTATACAGTTTCTTGCTCTCTCTCCTGCAGCAGTCATGTTCGGATCAGTTATACAGTTTCTTGCTCTCTCTCCTGCAGCAGTCGCGGTTCAGATCTGTTATACAGTTTCTGCTCTCTCTCCTGCAGCAGTCGGTTCGGATCTGTTATACAGTTTCTTGCTCTCTCTCCTGCAGCAGTCATGTTCGGATCTGTTATACAGTTTCTTGCTCTCTCTCCTGCAGCAGTCGTGTTCAGATCAGTTATACAGTTTCTTGCTCTCTCTCCTGCAGCAGTCATGTTCGGATCTGTTATACAGTTTCTTGCTCTCTCTCCTGCAGCAGTCGTGTTCAGATCAGTTATACAGTTTCTTGCTCTCTCTCCTGCAGCAGTCATGTTCGGATCTGTTATACAGTTTCTTGCTCTCTCTCCCGCAGCAGTCGTGTTCGGATCTGTTATACAGTTTCTTGCTCTCTCTCCCGCAGCAGTCGTGTTCGGATCTGTTATACAGTTTCTTGCTCTCTCTCCCGCAGCAGTCGTGTTCGGATCTGTTATACAGTTTCTTGCTCTCTCTCCCGCAGCAGTCGTGTTCGGATCTGTTATACAGTTTCTTGCTCTCTCTCCCGCAGCAGTCGTGTTCGGATCTGTTATACAGTTTCTTGCTCTCTCTCCCGCAGCAGTCGTGTTCAGATCTGTTATACAGTTTCTTGCTCTCTCTCCCGCAGCAGTCGTGTTCGAATCTGTTATACAGTTTCTTGCTCTCTCTCCCGCAGCAGTCGTGTTCGGATCTGTTATACAGTTTCTTGCTCTCTCTCCCGCAGCAGTCGTGTTCGGATCTGTTATACAGTTTCTTGCTCTCTCTCCCGCAGCAGTCGTGTTCGGATCTGTTATACAGTTTCTTGCGCTCTCTCCTGCAGCAGTCGTGTTCGGATCTGTTATACAGTTTCTTGCCCACCCTACTGCAGCACTCGTTTTCAGATAAGTTATACAGTTTCTTGCTCTCTCTCCTGCAGCAGTCGTGTTCGGATCTGTTATACAGTTTCTTGCTCTTCCTACTGCAGCAGTCGTGTTCGGATCTGTTATACAGTTTCTTGCTCTCTCTCCTGCAGCAGTCGTGTTCGGATCTGTTATACAGTTTCTTGCTTTTCCTACTGCAGCAGTCGTGTTCGGATCAGTTATACAGTTTCTTGCTCTCTCTCCTGCAGCAGTCGTGTTCGGATCTGTTATACAGTTTCTTGCTTTTCCTACTGCAGCAGTCGTGTTCGGATCAGTTATACAGTTTCTTGCTCTCTCTCCTGCAGCAGTCGTGTTCGGATCAGTTATACAGTTTCTTGCTCTCTCTCCTGCAGCAGTCGTTTTCAGATAAGTTATGCAGTTTCTTGCTCTCTCTCCTGCAGCAGTCGTGTTCGGATCTGTTATACAGTTTCTAGCTCTTCCTACTGCAGCAGTCGTGTTCGGATCAGTTATACAGTTTCTTGCTCTCTCTCCTGCAGCAGTTGTGTTCGGATCTGTTATACAGTTTCTTGCTCTCTCTCCTGCAGCAGTCGTGTTCGGATCTGTTATACAGTTTCTTGCTCTCTCTCCTGCAGCAGTCGTGTTCGGATCTGTTATACAGTTTCTTGCTCTCTCTCCTGCAGCAGTCGTGTTTGGATCTGTTATACAGTTTCTGCTCTCTCTCCAGCAGCAGTTCGGATCTGTTATACAGTTTCTGCTCTCTCTCCCGCAGCAGTCGTGTTCGGATCTGTTATACAGTTTCTTGCTCTCTCTCCCGCAGCAGTCGTGTTCGGATCTGTTATACAGCTTTGCTCTCTCCTGCAGCAGTCGCGGTTCGGATCTGTTATACAGTTTCTTGCCCACCCTACTGCAGTCGTGTTCAGATAAGTTATACAGTTTCTTGCTCTCTCTCCTGCAGCAGTCGTGTTCGGATCTGTTATACAGTTTCTTGCTTTCCTCCTGCAGCAGTCGTGTTCGGATCAGTTATACAGTTTCTTGCTCTCTCTCCTGCAGCAGTCAGATCTGTTATACAGTTTCTTGCTTTTCCTACTGCAGCAGTCGCGGTTCGGATCAGTCATACAGTTTCTTGCCTCTCCTGCAGCAGTCAGGAACGATCTGTTATACAGCTTCTCCTGCAGCAGTCGTGTTCGGATCTGTTATACAGTTTCTTGCCCACCCTACTGCAGCACTCGTTTTCAGATAAGTTATACAGTTTCTTGCTCTCTCTCTCCTGCAGCAGTCGTGTTCGGATCTGTTATACAGTTTCTTGCTTTTCCTACTGCAGCAGTCGTGTTCGGATCAGTTATACAGTTTCTTGCTCTCTCTCCTGCAGCAGTCGTGTTCGGATCTGTTATACAGTTTCTTGCTTTTCCTACTGCAGCAGTCGTGTTCGGATCAGTTATACAGTTTCTTGCTCTCTCTCCTGCAGCAGTCGTGTTCGGATCAGTTATACAGTTTCTTGCTCTCTCTCCTGCAGCAGTCGTTTTCAGATAAGTTATACAGTTTCTTGCTCTCTCTCCTGCAGCAGTCGTGTTCGGATCTGTTATACAGTTTCTGCTCTTCCTACTGCAGCAGTCGTGTTCGGATCAGTTATACAGTTTCTTGCTCTCTCTCCTGCAGCAGTTGTGTTCGGATCTGTTATACAGTTTCTTGCTCTCTCTCCTGCAGCAGTCGTGGTTCGATCTGTTATACAGTTTCAGTGCCCACCCTACTGCACTGCTTTCAGATAAGTTATACAGTTTCTTGCTCTCTCTCCTGCAGCAGTCGGTTCGGATCTGTTATACAGTTTCTTGCTCTTCCTACTGCAGCAGTCGTGTTCGGATCTGTTATACAGTTTCTTGCTCTCTCTCCTGCAGCAGTCGTGTTCGGATCTGTTATACAGTTTCTTGCTTTTCCTACTGCAGCAGTCGTGTTCGGATCAGTTATACAGTTTCTTGCTCTCTCTCCTGCAGCAGTCGTGTTCGGATCTGTTATACAGTTTCTTGCTTTTCCTACTGCAGCAGTCGTGTTCGGATCAGTTATACAGTTTCTTGCTCTCTCTCCTGCAGCAGTCGTGTTCGGATCAGTTATACAGTTTCTTGCTCTCTCTCCTGCAGCACTCGATTTCAGATAAGTTATACAGTTTCTTGCTCTCTCCTGCAGCAGTCGTGTTCGATCTGTTATACAGTTTCTTGCTCTCTCTCCTGCAGCAGTCGTGGTTCGGATCTGTTATACAGTTTCTTGCTCTCTCTCCCGCAGCAGTCGTGGTTCGGATCTGTTATACAGTTTCTTGCTCTCTCTCCTGCAGCAGTCGTGGTTCGGATCTGTTATACAGTTTCTTGCTCTCTCTCCTGCAGCAGTCGTGTTCGGATCTGTTATACAGTTTCTTGCTCTCTCTCCCGCAGCAGTCGTGTTCGGATCTGTTATACAGTTTCTTGCTCTTCCTACTGCAGCAGTCGTGTTCGGATCTGTTATACAGTTTCTTGCTCTCTCTCCTGCAGCAGTCGTGTTCAGATCTGTTATACAGTTTCTTGCTCTCTCTCCTGCAGCAGTCGTGTTCGGATCAGTTATACAGTTTCTTGCTCTCTCTCCTGCAGCAGTCGTGTTCAGATCTGTTATACAGTTTCTTGCTCTCTCTCCTGCAGCAGTCGTGTTCAGATCTGTTATCAGTTGATAGCAGTGTTCAGATCTGTTATACAGTTTCTTGCTCTCTCTCCTGCAGCAGTCGTGTTCGGATCAGTTATACAGTTTCTGCTCTCTCTCCCGCAGCAGTCGTGTTCGATCTGTTATACAGTTTTTGCTTCTCTCCAGCAGCAGTCGTGTTCGGATCTGTTATACAGTTTCTTGCTCTCTCCTGCAGCAGTCGTGTTCGATCTGTTATACAGTTTCTTGCTCTCTCTCCAGCAGCAGTCGTGTTCGGATCTGTTATACAGTTTCTTGCTCTCTCTCCTGCAGCAGTCGTGTTCGGATCAGTTATACAGTTTTCTTGCTCTCTCTCCTGCAGCAGTCGTGTTCGATCAGTTATACAGTTTCTTGCTCTCTCTCCAGCAGCAGTCGTGTTCAGATCAGTTATACAGTTTCTTGCTCTCTCTCTCCTGCAGCAGTCGTGGTTCGGATCTGTTATACAGTTTCTTGCTCTTCTCCAGCAGCAGTTGTGTTCAGATCAGTTATACAGTTTCTTGCTCTCTCTCCTGCAGCAGTCGTGTTCGGATCAGTTATACAGTTTCTTGCTCTCTCTCCTGCAGCAGTCGTGTTCAGATCTGTTATACAGTTTTTGCTCTCTCTCCTGCAGCAGTCGTGTTCAGATCTGTTATACAGTTTCTGCTCTTCTCCTGCAGCAGTCGTGTTCAGATCTGTTATACAGTTTCTGATCTCTCTCCAGCAGCAGTCGTGTTCAGATCTGTTATACAGTTTCTGCTCTCTCTCCTGCAGCAGTCGTGTTCGGATCAGTTATACAGTTTCTGCTCTCTCCCGCAGCAGTCGTGTTCGGATCTGTTATACAGTTTCTTGCTCTCTCCAGCAGCAGTCGTGGTTCGGATCTGTTATACAGTTTTGCTCTTCTCCTGCAGCAGTCGGTTCGATCTGTTATACAGTTTCTTGCTCTCTCCAGCAGCAGTCGTGTTCGGATCTGTTATACAGTTTCTTGCTCTCTCTCCTGCAGCAGTCGTGGTTCGGATCAGTTATACAGTTTCTGCCTTCTCCTGCAGCAGTCGTGGTTCGGATCAGTTATACAGTTTCTTGCTCTCTCCAGCAGCAGTCGTGTTCAGATCAGTTATACAGTTTCTGCTCTTCTCCTGCAGCAGTCGCGGTTCGGATCTGTTATACAGTTTCTTGCTCTCTCCAGCAGCAGTCGTTCAGATCAGTTATACAGTTTCTGCTCTCTCTCCTGCAGCAGTCGTTCGGATCAGTTATACAGTTTCTGCTCTCTCCTGCAGCAGTGTTCAGATCAGTTATACAGTTTCTTGCTCTCTCTCCTGCAGCAGTCGTTCAGATCAGTTATACAGTTTTTGCTCTCTCTCCTGCAGCAGTCGGTTCGGATCAGTTATACAGTTTCTTGCTCCTCTCCTGCAGCAGTCGGTTCGATCTGTTATACAGTTTCTTGCCTCTCCTGCAGCAGTGGTTCAGATCAGTTATACAGTTTCTGCTCTCCTGCAGCAGTCGTGTTCGGATCAGTTATACAGTTTCTTTCTCTTCTGCAGCAGTCGTGTTCGATCAGTTATACAGCTTTTGTTTTCTCCTGCAGCAGTCGTTCGGATCAGTTATACAGTTTCTTGCTCTCTCTCCTGCAGCAGTCGCGGTTCAGATCTGTTATACAGTTTTTGCTCTCTCTCCTGCAGCAGTCGTGTTCAGATCAGTTATACAGTTTCTGCCTCTCTCCTGCAGCAGTCGTGTTCAGATCTGTTATACAGTTTCTTTTCTCTCCTGCAGCAGTCGTTCAGATCTGTTATACAGTTTCTTGCTCTCTCCTGCAGCAGTCGTGTTCAGATCTGTTATACAGTTTCTGCTCTTCTCCTGCAGCAGTCGTGTTCAGATCTGTTATACAGTTTCTTGCTCTCTCCTGCAGCAGTCGTGTTCAGATCTGTTATACAGTTTCTTGTTTCTCTCCTGCAGCAGTTTCAGATCTGTTATACAGTTTTTGCTCTCTCTCCTGCAGCAGTCGTGTTCAGATCAGATTATACAGTTTCTTGCTCTCTCTCCTGCAGCAGTCGTGTTCAGATCTGTTATACAGTTTCTTGTTTCCTCTCCTGCAGCAGTCGTGTTCAGATCAGTTATACAGTTTCTTGCCTCTCTCTCCTGCAGCAGTCGTGTTCAGATCAGTTATACAGTTTCTTGCTCTCTCTCCTGCAGCAGTCGTGTTCGGATCTGTTATACAGTTTCTTGCCTCTCTCCTGCAGCAGTCGTGTTCGGATCAGTTATACAGTTTCTTTTGCCTCTCCAGCAGCAGTCGTGTTCGGATCTGTTATACAGTTTCTTGCTCTCTCTCCTGCAGCAGTCGTGTTCAGACTGCTATACAGTTTCTTGCTCTCTCTCCTGCAGCAGTCGTGTTCGGATCTGTTATACAGTTTCTTGCTCTCTCCAGCAGCAGTCGTGTTCAGATCAGTTATACAGTTTCTGCTCTCCTCCTGCAGCAGTCGTGTTCAGATCTGTTATACAGTTTCTTGCTCTCTCCAGCAGCAGTCGTGTTCAGATCAGTTATACAGTTTCTTGCTCTCTCTCCTGCAGCAGTCGTGTTCGGTCGTTATACAGTTTCTTGTCTCCTGGCAGTCTGTTATCAGTTATACAGTTTCTTGCTCTCTCTCCTGCGGCAGTCGTGGTTCAGATCAGTTATACAGTTTCTTGCTCTCTCTCCTGCAGTCGTGGTTCGGATCAGCTATACAGTTTGCTTTTCCTGCAGCAGTCGTGGTTCATCTGTTATACAGTTTCTTGCTCTCTCTCCTGCAGCAGTCGTGTTCAGATCAGTTATACAGTTTCTTGCTCTCTCTCCTGCAGCAGTCTTGTTCGGATCAGTTATACAGTTTCTTGCTCTCTCTCACCAGCAGTCGTGTTCGGATCAGTTATACAGTTTCTGCTCTCTCTCCTGCAGCAGTGGTGTTCGGATCAGTTATACAGTTTCTTGCTCTCTCTCCTGCAGCAGTCGTGTTCAGATCTGTTATACAGTTTCTTGCTCTCTCTCCTGCAGCAGTCGTGTTAGGATCTGTTATAACGGTTTCTTGCTCTCTCTCCTGCAGCAGTCGTGTTCTCGATCTGTTATACAGCTTCTTGCTCTCTCTCCTGCAGCAGTCGTGGTTCGATCAGTTATACAGTTTCTGCCTCTCTCCTGCAGCAGTCGTGTTCAGATCTGTTATACAGTTTCTTGCTCTCTCTCCTGCAGCAGTCGTGTCTGTGGATCTGTTATACAGTTTCTGTTTCTCTCCTGCAGCAGTCGGTTCAGATCTGTTATACAGTTTCTTGCTCTCTCTCCTGCAGCAGTCGTGTTCAGATCTGTTATACAGTTTCTGTTTTCCTGCAGTAGTCAGACCAGATCTGTTATACAGCTTTGCTCTCTCTCCTGCAGCAGTCGTGGTTCAGATCTGTTCATACAGTTTCTTCCTCTCTCCTGCAGCAGTCGTGTTCAGATCAGTTATACAGTTTCTGCTCTCTCTCCTGCAGCAGTCGTGTTCAGATCTGTTATACAGTTTCTTGCTCTCTCTCCTGCAGCAGTCGTGTTCAGATCAGTTATACAGTTTCTTGCTCTCTCTCCTGCAGCAGTCGTGTTCAGATCTGTTATACAGTTTCTTGCTCTCTCTCCTGCAGCAGTCGTGTTCAGATCAGTTATACAGTTTCTTGCTCTCTCTCCTGCAGCAGTCGTGTTCGGATCAGTTATACAGTTTCTTGCTCTCTCTCCTGCAGCAGTCGTGTTCGGATCAGTTATACAGTTTCTTGCTCTCTCTCCTGCAGCAGTCGTGTTCAGATCAGTTATACAGTTTCTTGCTCTCTCTCCTGCAGCAGTCGTGTTCAGATCAGTTATACAGTTTCTTGCTCTCTCTCCTGCAGCAGTCGTGTTCGGATCTGTTATACAGTTTCTTGCTCTCTCTCCAGCAGCAGTCGTGTTCAGATCAGTTATACAGTTTCTTGCTCTCTCTCCTGCAGCAGTCGTGTTCAGATCTGTTATACAGTTTCTTGCTCTCTCTCCTGCAGCAGTCATGTTC
>NW_025752789.1:0-5000 GCF_021184085.1 Oncorhynchus gorbuscha
GCTTGGCTGTCGAAATGTTGGTATTACATTTTTTGCATCTGAGCTCCTAGAGTGTGCGGCTCTCTTTATTTTCAAGTTGTCTACTCCGCTAGCCAGCACCTCGTCTTTATAGGTGTGCGTTTCTTTTTCTTCTAGATCGTAGTGGTTTGATGCAACATAAAGCTGTGGCTGGTGTAGGAGTGGTGATGTTTTGTTACTCTGTGATTAAGTCGGCCGGTGTTGATGGTAAAACTGCGTGGTTTATGGGTAATGTAGAGTGGCAGGCAGTGCTTTATGATGAGGGAGGACGATTATTTTTTAATGAGCACGGCCTTATTTCTATTACACCATATTGGATGACTGTCATTCATTTTCCATTCATCCAGTTCAATGTAACAGTGATAGGTTTAGGATACTGTCATTCATATTCACCCAGTTCAATGTAACAGCGATAGGTTTAGGATACTGTCATTCACCCAGATCAATGTAACGGCGATAGGTTTAGGATACTGTCATTCATATTCACCCAGTTCAATGTAACAGTGATAGGTTTAGGATACTGTCATTCATATTCACCCAGTTCAGTGTAACAGTGATAGGTTTAGGATACTGTCATTCATATTCACCCAGTTCAATGTAACAGTGATAGGTTTAGGATACTGTCATTCATATTCACCCAGTTCAATGTAACAGTGATAGGTTTAGGCTACTACCTGATACTGTAATGGTCTCTAAACCCATCATGAGGCTACAACCTGGCCTATGAATGAACCGATACTGTAATGGTCTCTAAACCCATCATGAGGCTGCTACAACCTGGCCTATGAATGAACCGATACTGTAATGGTCTCTAAACCCATCATGAGGCTACAACCTGGCCTATGAATGAACCGATACTGTAATGGTCTCTAAACCCATCATGAGGTGGCTACAACCTGGCCTATGAATGAACCGATACTGTAATGGTCCTAAACCCATCATGAGGCTACTACAACCTGGCCCTATGAATGAACCGTTACAACGTAGGTGCACACACAGGACGATCATTACTCCAACAAACGAGAGTTTCTATTGGACAAATACAGGTATGTTTATCCTCATTTCGTTCGTTTGCTTCCGTTTAAGAAATGAATACACCCCCGATCACACACAAACACGCAAACACTATTGACTTTCATAGCAGCCACATACAAAACAGATCATTTTGCTTTATGGATCATTTCTCGTCTCACCTTTTCCCTTCGCTTGTGAACTTCAGTGCACAACACTGCTGTTTCTGACCAGTTGAAAAAACCTCCCCAAGCCAAACCTTCATATCATAATCGCTATCCGCTACACACACAGCCTATATCGTTGTCACCCTGTAATAACATCATTGTCAACATAGCCACTAGAAATAAGACGTTAGTAAACCTGCTACAATCATGCAGTACAGTGTACAGTCAGCAAGCAGTATAGCAGTTACACCAGCGGGCCCTGGTGGCAATACATGAATAAAACCAAAAGCTTACTTTGACTAGGAAGAGTTCTAGTGTTGGATATCCATAGCCAGTTAGCTAACATAGCATCCTTCTCTGTTTGAGCCGGTGTTTGAGTAGGCTAAGCTAGTTAGCTAACATAGCATCCTTCTCTGTTTGAGCCGGGGTTTGAGTAGGCTAAACTAGCTAACATAGCATCCTTCTCTGTTTGAGCCGGGGGGTTTGAGTAGGCTAAACTAGCTAGCTAACATAGCATCCTTCTCTGTTTGAGCCGGGTGTTTGAGTAGGCTAAACTAGCTAGCTAACATAGCATCCTTCTGTTTCTGTTTGAGCTAAACTAGCTAGCTAACATGAGCTAAACTATCCTTCTCTGTTTGAGCCGGGTGTTTGAGTAGGCTAAACTAGTTAGCTAACATAGCATCCTTCTCTGTTTGAGCCGGGTGTTTGAGTAGGCTAAGCTAGCTAGCTAACATAGCATCCTTCTCTGTTTGAGCCGGTGTTTGAGTAGGCTAAACTAGTTAGCTAACATAGCATCCCCTCTCTGTTTGAGCCGGGTGTTTGAGTAGGCTAAATTAGCTAGCTAACATAGCATCCTTCTCTGTTTGAGCTAAACTAGCTAGCTGCATTCACAAGCTAAGTGAAAGGGAAAAAAATACAATTAATTATACCTCTCTCGCTCTCTCTTGCTTCTCCTTCATTTTTAAATGAATTTGTTAAAAACTGCACAACTATTGTCTTTCTCTCTCTCTTGGAGTCATTACTCACCACATTTTAAACACTGCTGTACTAACTAGCGATAGCTTATACTTTCAGTAATATATTTATTATCTTTGATTTGTGGACAACATGTCAGTTCATGCTGCAAGAGATCTGATAGGTTGGAGGACATCCTCTTGAAGTTGTCATAATTACTGTGTAAGTCTATGGAAGGGGGTGAGAACCATGAGCCTCTCAGGTTTTGTATTGAAGTCATTGTACTCAGAGGGGAGGATGGAACCTGTTGTCCTCAGGCTACACCATGGTGCTACCCTACAGAGTGCTGTTGATGCTACTGTAGACCTTCATTACAAAATACTGTGCTTTAATAAATTATTTTGTGATGTGAATATATTTAGTATAGCTTTATCTAAAAATGATTACGTTTTTAAATGTTTCACTATTTTTATTGTAAGGGTAGTATACTGGGTAGATAGTGTTCCCGGCTGGTGTATTGTCACGGTACTTACTGATGAAGTTGGTCTGTCCGGTGTAGATGGTGTACTGCAGTTCGTAGGAGGTGACGCTCAGACAGGTCCTCAGGCGTCCAGTGAACTGTGATGGTGTCGTGGGAGGCGGTACAGCTCATCGTATGGAGGGAGGACTGGGAGCTACGGGGTCAAACAAGGCAAATGTTGGTGTTTTGTAAAAATTCCATTGTGAAAATGAGTTTGTGAAATGACACGTTAAATAAATGTTGATTTGATTTGTTTATCCCACATTCACATAAATGTTGATCAGCTTTAAAAGCCTCTCTGTCTAAAGGAAACCTACGAAAGTAAGTTCTGACCAACTGTTTGTTTATCTGTGCGTCTCTGGTGGTTGTTTATGTTTCAATATAAGACTCCAGAGCTTGCAAGGCGGACATCTGTCACCAGATAAGTTCATTATTTACAAAAGTGGTCATGTGTTTTTGTTGTTAGTGAAAGCCCCAGCCCCCCCCACCCCCCCCCCCACCCTCCCCTCCCACCCCTCACACCTGTCAGAACCAGTCAGTCCCTCTAAGGATCTTCTTCTCAAGCAGGGGAAAAGTCAGGGCAAAGTTATCAAAGGCTTCGTTCCAGGTTCACATCTGGAATCAGCACCTGGGATGAGGCCGTGGCCATAAGCCCACGAGAGGAAGAAAGAAGACAGAAAAGAGACAGAGAACCAGAGAGAGACAAATTGGGATAGAGAAGACAGAGAAAGAAGGGAGCTTGAGAAGTGACAAGAGAGAGAGAGAGAACAGACAGACAGACAAAGGAAATGAACCAGGAGACAGACAGACAGACAGACAGACAGACAGACAGACAGACAGACAGACAGACAGACAGACAGACAGACAGACAGACAGACAGACAGACAGACAGACAGACAGACAGACAGACAGACAGACAGACAGACAGACAGACAGACAGAGACAGAGATCTTGTCAGAATGGAGAACCTCAGCAGGAGAACGATGCAGAAGCAGAGACCCAGAATGATCTCTCTCTCTCTCCCTGTGCGTGTAGGAGCCCTGCTGTGCCTAACCCTACAACCTTCATATTCCAGCCTGTCTCCATCATGGGAGGACTGGGAGGACATGGGAGGACATGGGAGGACTGGGAGGACATGGGAGGACATGGGAGGACTGGGAGGACATGGGAGGACTGGGAGGACATGGGAGGACATGGGAGGACTGGGAGGACATGGGAGGACTGGGAGGACTGGGAGGACATGGGAGGACATGGGAGGACTGGGAGGACATGGGAGGACATGGGAGGACTGGGAGGACTGGGAGAACATGGGATGACATGGGAGGACTGGGAGGACTGGGAGGACATGGGAGGACTGGGAGGACATGGGAGGACTGGGAGGACATGGGGGAGTTCCAGGAAGGGAGGTATCGGGAGGATATCAGGGGTGAAAGATGGCAGGAGAGGGATGTCTGTCTTTCCTTTTGGTCACCTTCATGCTGGATAGCTATAGGGGCCTGGCAGGGAGGTAGGATGATTTCATGGGGGAGGATGGGGAGGTTAAGGATGATTTCATGGGGGAGGGATGGGGAGGTTAAGGATGATTTAATGGGGAGGGATGGGGAGGTTAGGATGATTTCATGGGGGAGGGATGGGAGGTAAAGGATGATTTCATGTGGGAGGGATGGGGAGGTTAGTGATGATTTCATGTGGGAATGGGAGGAGGGTGATTTCATGTGGGAGGGATGGGGAGGTTAGTGATGATTTCAGGATGGTTTAATGGGAGGGATGAGGAGGTAAGGATGATTTCATGTGGGAGGGATGGGGAGGTTAGTGATGATTTCATGTGGGAGGGATGGGGAGGTTAAGGATGATTTAATTGGGGAGGGATGGGGAGGTTAAGGATGATTTTATGGGGTGGGATGGGGAGGTTAAGGATGATTTAATTGGGGAGGGATGGGGAGGTTAAGGATGATTTAAATGGGGGGAGGGATGGGAGGTTAAGGATGATTTTATGGGGGTGGGATGGCTGTCTCACCTCTCAGCACGTTCCTGGCGGTCTGTAGGAAGCGAGCGTGTCGTTCTCCTTCAGGCTGTGTTCTGCCTGGGTGATGAGGGAATTCGGAACGTTCCAGACACTGTCTGCAGTTAGCCATCTGCTGGGCCAGTTTACGCAGCTTCATCACCTGAGACAGGTAACAGAACACACACACACACACACACACACACACACACACACACACACACACACACACACACACACACACACACACACACACACACACACACACACACACACACACACACACACACACACACACACACACACACACACACACACACACACACAC
>NW_025752789.1:7500-11872 GCF_021184085.1 Oncorhynchus gorbuscha
TGTTCCATTCACCCTGTTCCATACACCCTGTTCCATTCACCCTGTTCCATACACCCTGTTCCATTCACCCTGTTCCATACACCCTGTTCCATACACCCTGTTCCATTCACCCTACCCTGTTCATTCACCCTGTTCCATTCACCCTGTTCCATACACCCTGTTCCATACACCTGTTCATACACACCTGTCCTGTTCCATACACCCTGTCCTGTTCCATACACCTGTTCCATTCACCCTGTTCACATTCACCCTGTTCCATACACCCTGTTCCATTCACCCTGTTCCATTCACCCTGTTCCATGCACCCTGTTCCATTCACCCTGTTCCATTCACCCTGTTCCATTCACCCTACCCTGTTCCATTCACCCTGTTCCATTCACCCTGTTCCATACACCCTGTTCCATACACCCTGTTCCATACACCCTGTCCTGTTCCATACACCCTGTCCTGTTCCATACACCCTGTTCCATTCACCCTGTTCCATTCACCCTGTTCTATTCACCCTGTTCCATACAGCCTGTTCCATACACCCTGTTCCATTCACCCTGTTCCATACACCCTGTTCCATACACCCTATTCCATTCACCCTGTTCCATACACCCTGTTCCATACACCCTGTTCCATTCACCCTGTTCTATTCACCCTGTTCCATACAACCTGTTCCATTCACCCTGTTCTATTCACCCTGTTCCATACACCCTGTCCTGTTCCATTCACCCTGTTCCATACACCCTGTTCCATTCACCCTGTTCTATTCACCCTGTTCCATACACCCTGTCCTGTTCCATTCACCCTGTTCTATTCACCCTGTTCCATACACCCTGTTCCATTCACCCTGTTCTATTCACCCTGTTCCATACACCCTGTCCTGTTCCATTCACCCTGTTCCATACACCCTGTTCCATACACCCTGTTCCATTCACCCTGTTCCATACACCCTGTTCCATACACCCTGTCCTGTTCCATTCACCCTGTTCCATACACCCTGTCCTGTTCCATTCACCCTGTTCCATACACCCTGTTCCATTCACCTTGTTCCATTCACCCTGTTTCATACACCCTGTTCCATACACCCTGTTCCATTCACCCTGTTCCATAGCGCACTATTTACCCTGGGCCCTCTGGACCCTCTATAATCCAGATAGTTCAGTCTCCTCTCCTCTCCTCTCCCCTTCCCTCCTCTCTTTTTTGATCTTTACATTTCTCCATCCTCATCTCCTTTCCTCAACCTGCCCATCTCCTTTACTCTCCTCTCCTCTCCCCTCCGCTCCTCTCTTCTCTTCTCTTCTCCCCTCCTCTCCCCTCCTCTCTTCTCTTCTCTTCTCCCTTCCTCTTCTCCCCTCCCTCCTCTCCCCTCCGCTCCTCACTTCTCTTCTCTTCTCCTCTCTTCTCCCCTCATCTCCCCTCCCTCCTCTCCCCTCCGCTCCTCTCTTGTCTTCTCCCCTCCTCTCCCCTCTGCTCCTCTCTTCTCTCCTTCCCTCATCTTCCCTCCTTTCCTTTCCTTTTCTCTCCTCTCTTCTCCCCTTCTCTCTCTCTCCCCTCCGCTCTCTCTCTTCTCTTCTCCTCTCTTCTCTTCTCCCTCCTCTCCTCTGTTCTCTTCTCCTCTCTTCTCCCCTTCTCTCCCCTCCCTCCGCTCCTCTCTTCTCCCCTCCTCTTCCCCCCGCTCCTCTCTTCTCTTCTCCTCTCTTCTCTTCTCCCCTCCTCTCCCCTCCTCTCTTCTCTTCTCTTCTCCCCTCCTCTCCCCTCCTCTCTTCTCTTCTCTTCTCCCCTTCTCTCCTCTCCCCTCCGCTCCTCTCTTCTCTTCTCCTCTCTTCTCTTCTCCCCTCCTCTCCTCTGTTCTCTTCTCCTCTCTTCTCCCCTTCTCTCCCCTCCCCTCCGCTCCTCTCTTCTCCCTTCCTCTTCTCCCCTCCCTCCTCTCCCCTCCGCTCCTCACTTCTCTTCTCTTCTCCTCTCTTCTCCCCTCATCTCCCCTCCCTCCTCTCCCCTCCGCTCCTCTCTTGTCTTCTCCCCTCCTCTCCCCTCTGCTCCTCTCTTCTCTCCTTCCCTCATCTTCCCTCCTTTCCTTTCCTTTTCTCTCCTCTCTTCTCCCCTTCTCTCCTCTCCCCTCCGCTCCTCTCTTCTCTTCTCCTCTCTTCTCTTCTCCCCTCCTCTCCTCTGTTCTCTTCTCCTCTCTTCTCCCCTTCTCTCCCCTCCCCTCCGCTCCTCTCTTCTCCCCTCCTCTTCCCCCCGCTCCTCTCTTCTCTTCTCCTCTCTTCTCTTCTCCCCTCCTCTCCCCTCCTCTCTTCTCTTCTCTTCTCCCCTCCTCTTCCCCCGCTCCTCTCTTCTCTTCTCCTCTCTTCTCTTCTCCCCTCCTCTCCCCTCCTCTCTTCTCTTCTCTTCTCCCCGCTCCTCTCTTCTCCCCTCCGCTCCTCTCTTCTCTTCTCTTCTCCCCTCCTCTCCTCTGTTCTCTTCTCCTCCTCTCTTCTCCTCTCCCCTCCGCTCCTTCTCTTATCCTCTCTTCTCCTCTCCCCTCCTCTCCTCTGTTCTCTTCTCCTCTCTTCTCCCCTTCTCTCCCCTCCCCTCCGCTCCTCTCTTCTCCCCTCCTCTTCCCCCGCTCCTCTCTTCTCTTCTCCTCTCTTCTCTTCTCCCCTCCTCTCCCCTCCTCTCTTCTCTTCTCTTCTCCCCTCCTCTTCCCCCCGCTCCTCTCTTCTCCCTTCCTCTTCTCCCCTCCCTCCTCTCCCCTCCGCTCCTCACTTCTCTTCTCTTCTCCTCTCTTCTCCCCTCATCTCCCCTCCCTCCTCTCCCCTCCGCTCCTCTCTTGTCTTCTCCCCTCCTCTCCCTCTGCTCCTCTCTCTTCTCTCCTTCCCTCATCTTCCCTCCTTTCCTTTCCTTTTCTCTCCTCTCTTCTCCCCTTCTCTCCTCTCCCCTCCGCTCCTCTCTTCTCTTCTCCTCTCTTCTCTTCTCCCCTCCTCTCCTCTGTTCTCTTCTCCTCTCTTCTCCCCTTCTCTCCCCTCCCCTCCGCTCCTCTCTTTCTCCCCTCCTCTTCCCCCCGCTCCTCTCTTCTCTTCTCCTCTCTTCTCTTCTCTCCTCCTCTCCCTCCTCTCTTCTCTTCTCTTCTCCCCTCCTCTTCCCCCGCTCCTCTCTTCTCCCCTCCTCTTCCCCCCGCTCCTCTCTTCTCTTCTCCTCTCTTCTCTTCTCCCTTCTCTCCCCTCCCCTCCGCTCCTCTCTTCTCCCTCCTCCTCTCCCCCCGCTCCTCTCTTCTCCCCTCCTCTCTTCTCTTCTCTTCTCTCCCTCCTCTTCCCCCGCTCCTCTCTTCTCCCCTCCGCTCCTCTCTTCTCTTCTCCCCTCCTCTCCTCCTCTCTTCTCCTCTCCCCTCCGCTCCTCTCTTATCCTCTCTTCTCCCTCTCCCCTCCTCTCCTCTGTTCTCTTCTCCTCTCTTCTCCCCTTCTCTCCCTCCCCTCCGCTCCTCTCTTCTCCCCTCCTCTTCCCCCGCTCCCTCTCTTTCTCTTCTCCTCTCTTCTCTTCTCCCCTCCTCTCCCCTCCTCTCTTCTCCCCTCCTCTCTTCTCTTCTCTTCTCCCCTCCTCTTCCCCCCGCTCCTCTCTTCTCCCCTCCGCTCCTCTCTTCTCTTCTCTTCTCCCCTCCTCTCCTCCTCTCTTCTCCTCTCCCCTCCTCTCTTCTCTTCTCTTCTCTTCTCCCCTCCGCTCCTCTGTTCTCTTCTCCTCTTCCCTCCTCTCCCCTCATCTTCCCTCCTTTCCTTTCCTTTCCTCTCCTCTCTTCTCCTCTCTTCCCTTCTCCCCTCCGCTCCTCTCTTCTCTTCTCCCCTCCTCTCCCCTCTGCTCCTATCTTCTCTTCTCTCCTTCCCTCCTCATCTTCCCTCCTTTCCTTTCCTTTTCACCCTCCTTTTCTCAACCTTCCCATGTCCTCTGCACCCCTTCTTTCTCCTTCCTGTTGTCCTCTCCTTCCTTCTCATTCTCTCCGTTCTCTGTAGACGCTTGCCATAGACCTTTCACAAGACTGTACATCTGTCACTACTAAACTCAGAGCTGCGACCAAGGGAAAAGAAATATGCTTCCACTGCAAACTCAGACGACACCTCGCAATCTTCAGTTTTTCTGATGTCACCCGTGGAGTGTCGTGACAGGCTGTGTGACAAGTCCCCCTTCCCTCTCTCACTGTGGCAGTTGCAGTGACACGTTGTGAATGCAGCGTTTTAACTGCCACCTACAACGTCTCCGTGACTCAGACAGGCTGGCACACACATCAGATCCAGCGTTGTAATGTGTGTAGTAGGAGAGACTCCTCACTTCTTCTATCGAAACCTCATGGAAGATGGTAAACAAACGGCCCGTTTTCAAGACTTCTGTAGTGAATAGGGTGGAACTGCTGATGCGG
>NW_025752790.1:0-11872 GCF_021184085.1 Oncorhynchus gorbuscha
ACGGATTAGAAAGGGAAACCCAGCCGAGAGATGCCCAGTGATGCAAGCCTACCAGAAGAGCTAAATGTCGTCTATGCTCGCTTCGAGGCAAGCAACACTGAACCATGCGTGAGAGCACCAGTTGTTCCAGACGAATGTGTAATCATGCTCTCCGCAGCCGGTGTGAGTAAGATGTTGTGGTCCTGTGTAGCTCAGTTGGTAGAGCATGGCGCTTGTAACGCCAGGGTAGTGGGTTCGATCCCCGGGACCACCCATACGTAGAATGTATGCACACATGACTGTAAGTCGCTTTGGATAAAAGCGTCTGCTAAATGGCATATATTATTATTATTATATATTATGTTTAAACTTGTTAACTCTTTTGTAACTCCTCTGTGTAACTGTGTTATAACTCCTCTATGTTACTGTGTTATAACTCCTCTGTGTAACTGTGTTATAACTCCTCTATGTAACTGTGTAACTGTGTTATAACTCCTCTATGTAACTGTGTAACTGTGTTATAACTCTTCTATGTAACTGTGTTATAACTCCTCTATGTAACTGTGTAACTGTGTTATAACTCTTCTATGTAACTGTGTTATAACTCCTCTATGTAACTGTGTAACTGTGTTATAACTCCTCTGTGTAACTGTGTTATAACTCCTCTGTGTAACTGTGTAACTGTGTTATAACTCCTCTATGTAACTGTGTAACTTTGTTATAACTCCTCTGTGTCACTGTGTTATAACTCCTCTGTGTAACTGTGTTACTGTGTTATAACTCATTTACATTACATTTACATTTAAGTCATTTAGCAGACGCTCTTATCCAGAGTGACTTACAAATTGGTGCATTCACCTTATGACATCCAGTGGGACAGTCACTTAACAATAGTGCATCTAAAACTTAGGGGTGGGGTGAGAGGGATTACTTATCCTATCCTAGGTATTCCTTAAAGAGGTGGGGTTTCAGGTGTCTCCGGAAGGTGGTGATTGACTCCGCTGTCCTGGCGTCGTGAGGGAGTTTGTTCCACCATTGGGGGGCCAGGGCAGCGAACAGTTTTGACTGGGCTGAGCGGGAGCTGTACTTCCTCAGTGGTAGGGAGGCGGAGCAGGCCAGAGGTGGATGAACGCAGTGCCCTTGTTTGGGTGTAGGGCCTGATCAGAGCCTGGAGGTACTGAGGTGCCGTTCCCCTCACAGCTCCGTGAGGCAAGCACCATGGTCTTGTAGCGGATGCGAGCTTCAACTGGAAGCCAGTGGAGAGAACGGAGGAGCGGGGTGACGTGAGAGAACTTGGGAAGGTTGAACACCAGACGGGCTGCGGCGTTCTGGATGAGTTGAAGGGGTTTAATGGCACAGGCAGGGAGCCCAGCCAACAGCGAGTTGCAGTAATCCAGACGGGAGATGACAAGTGCCTGGATTAGGACCTGCACCGCTTCCCTGTGTGAGGCAGGGTCGTACTCTGCGGATGTTGTAGAGCATGAACCTACAGGAACGGGCCCACCGCCTTGATGTTGGTTGAGAACGACAGGGTGTTGTCCAGGATCACGCCAAGGTTCTTGGCGCTCTGGGAGGAGGACACAATGGAGTTGTCAACCGTGATGGCGAGATCATGGAACGGGCAGTCCTTCCCCGGGAGGAAGAGCAGCTCCGTCTTGCCGAGGTTCAGCTTGAGGTGGTGATCCGTCATCCACACTGATATGTCTGCCAGACATGCAGAGATGCGATTCGCCACCTGGTCATCAGAAGGGGGAAAGGAGAAGATTAATTGTGTGTCGTCTGCATAGCAATGGATAAAGAGACCATGTGAGGTTATGACAGAGCCAAGTGACTTGGTGTATAGCGAGAATAGGAGAGGGCCAAGAACAGAGAGCCCTGGGGGACACCAGTGGTGAGAGCGCGTGGTGAGGAGACAGATTCTCGCCACGCCACCTGGTAGGAGCGACCTGTCAGGTAGGACGCAACTAAGCGTGGGCCGCGCCGGAGATGCCCAACTCTGAGAGGGTGGAGAGGAGGATCTGATGGTTCACAGTATCGAAGGCAGCCGATAGATCTAGAAGGATGAGAGCAGAGGAGAGAGAGTTAGCTTTAGTAGTGCGGAGCCTCCGTGATACAGAGGAGAGCAGTCTCAGTTGAATGACTAGTCTTGAAACCTGACTGATTTGGATCAAGAAGGTCATTCAGAGAGAGATAGCGGGAGAGCTGGGCCAAGGACGGCACGTTCAAGAGTTTTGGAGAGAAAAGAAAGAAGGATACTGGTCTGTAATTGTTGACATCGGAGGGATCGGAAAGTGTAGGTTTTTTCAGAAGGGGTGCAACTTCGCTCTCTTGAAGACGGAAGGGACGTAGCCAGCGGTCAGGGATGAGTTGATGAGCGAGGTGAGGTAAGGGAGAAGGTCTCCGGAAATGGTCTGGAGAAGAGAGGAGGGATAGGGTCAAGCGGGCAGGTTGTTGGGCGGCCGGCCGTCACAAGACGCGAGATTTCATCTGGAGAGAGGGGAGAAAGAGGTCAGAGCACAGGGTAGGGCAGTGTGAGCAGAACCAGCGGTGTCGCTTGACTTAGCAAACGAGGATCGGATGTCGTCGACCTTCTTTTTTCAAAATGGTTGACGAAGTCATCTGCAGAGAGGGAGGAGGGGGGAGGGGGCGGAGGATTCAGGAGGGAGGAGAAGGTGGCAAAGAGCTTCCTAGGGTTAGAGGCAGATGCTTGGAATTTAGCGTGGTAGAAAGTGGCTTTAGCAGCAGAGACAGAGGAGGAAAATGTAGAGAGGAGGGAGTGAAAGGATGCCAGGTCCGCAGGGAGGCGAGTTTTCCTCCATTTCCGCTCGGCTGCCCGGAGCCCTGTTCTGTGAGCTCGCAATGAGTCATCGAGCCACTGAGCGGGGAGGGAGGGACCGGGCCGGCCTGGAGGATAGGGGACATAGAGAGTCAAGGGATGCAGAGAGGGAGAGAGGAGGGTTGAGGAGGCAGAATCAGGAGATAGGTGGGAGAAGGTTTGAGCGGAGGGAAGAGATGATAGGATGGAAGAGGAGAGAGCCGGGGAGAGAGAGCGAAGGTTGGGACGGCGCGATACCATCCGAGTAGGGGCAGTGTGGGGAGGTGTTGGATGAGAGCGAGAGGGAAATGGATACAAGGCAGTGGTCGGAGACTTGGAGGGGAGTTGCAATGAGGTTAGTGGAAGAACAGCATCTAGTAAAGATGAGGTCGAGCGTATTGCCTGCCTTGTGAGTAGGGGGGAAGGTGAGAGGGTGAGGTCAAAAGAGGAGAGGAGTGGAAAGAAGGAGGCAGAGAGGAAAGAGTCAAAGGTAGACGGGGAGTGTTAAAGTCGCCCAGAACTGTGAGAGGTGAGCCGTCCTCAGGAAAGGAGCTTATCAAGGCATCAAGCTCATTGATGAACTCCTCCGAGGGAACCTGGAGGGCGATAAATGATAAGGATGTTAAGCTTGAAAGGGCTAGTAACTGTGACAGCATGGACCAAAGGAGGCGATAGACAGATGGGTAATGGGAGAAAAGAGAATGACCACTTGGGAGAGATGAGGATCCCGTGCCACCACCCCGCTGACCAGACGTCTCGGGGGTGCGAGAACACGTGGGCGGACTAAGAGAGAGCAGTAGGAGTAGCAGTGTTGTCTGGGTGGTGATCCATGTTTCCCAGTGCCAAGAAGTCGAGGACTGAGGGAGGGCATAGGCTGAGATGAACTCTGCCTTGTTGGACCGCAGATTGGCAGTTCCAGAGGCTACCGGAGACCTGGAACCCACGTGGGTCAGGCGCGCTGGGACCACCGGGAGTAGGGGTGGCCACGGCCACGCGGTGAGGAGCGTTTGTATGGTCTGTGCAGAGGAGAGAACAGGGATAAACAGACACATAGTTGACAGGCTACAGAAGAGGCTACGCTAATGCAAAGAGATTGGAATGACAAAGTGGACACACGTCTCGAATGTTCAGAAAGTTAAGCTACGTAGCAAGAATCTTATTGACTAAAATGATTAAAATGATACAGTACTGCTGAAGCAGGCCAGCTGGCAGTGGGTGCGCTGTTGACACTACACTAATCAAGTCGTCTGAGTGTAATAGTTTCTGCAGTGTTGTTATTGGGGGTTAGCAGGCTAGCTAGCAGTGTTGTTTACGTTACGTCATGCTAAAAGAACCAATAGATGGCTAGCGAACCTAGAAAATCGCTCTAGACTACACAATTATCTTTGACAAAGATGGCTATGTAGCTAGCCAAGTAGCTAGCTACGATCAAACAAATCAAACCGTTGTACTGTAATGAAATGAAGTGAAAATGTGATACTACCTGTGAATGCGACTCGGGTAGTTGAGTTCTATACAGAAGACGTTGGCTAGCGTTGGCTAGCTAGCAGAGTCACTACGTTAAGGACGACAAACAGCTGGCTAGCTAACCTCGGTAAATTAAGATAATCACTCTAAGACTACACACTCTAAACCTAAACAACACAATTATCTTGGATACGATGATACGAAGACAGCAAAGACAGCTATGTAGCTAGCTAACACCAAACTAATCAAGTCGTTCAGTTGAGTGTAATAGTTTCTCCAGTGCAGCTAATCAGTGGACGTTAGCTAGCTGGCTAGTGAAGACTACGTTAGGACGGCTAAATACGATAATACTAAAGAATTATCTTTGATACAAAGACGGCTATGTAGCTAGCTGAGAAGAAATTGCTAAGATAAGACAAATCAAACCGCTAGGATATAATGAAATATAATGAAAAAGTTATACTACCCGTGGGAGCCGGCGCAGATGCGACTACCTGCCCAACCGGAACCAGAACTCTGTGTCACCGTGTTATAACCTCTGTGTAACTGTGTTATAACTCCTCTATGTTACTGTGTTACTGTGTTATAACTACTCTGTGTAACTGTGTTATAACTCTATGTAACTGTGTTATAACTCCTCTGTAACTGTGTTATAACTCCTCTGTGTCACTGTGTTATAACCTCTATGTAACTGTGTTATAATTCCTCTGTGTCACTGTGTTATAACTCCTCTGTGTAACTGTGTTATAACTCCTCTGTGTCACTGTGTTATAACTCCTCTGTGTCACTGTGTTATAACCTCTGTGTCACTGTGTTATAACTCCTTGTGTCACTGTGTTATAACCTCTGTGTCACTGTGTTATAACCCTCTGTGTCACTGTGTTATAACTCCTCTGTGTAACAGTGTTATAACTCCTCTGTGTAACTGTGTTATAACTCCTCTGTGTAACTGTGTTATAACTCCCTCTGTGTTACTGTGTTATAACCTCCATGTTACTGTGTTATAACTCCTCTGTGTTACTGTGTAACGTGCTATAACTCCTCTGATGTAACTGTGTTATAACTCTCTGTGTAACTGTGTAACTGTGTTATAACCTATGTAACTGTGTAACTGTGTTATAACTCCTATGTAACTGTGTTATAACTCCTCTATGTCACTGTGTTATAACTCCTCTCTGTAACTGTGTTATAACTCCTCTGTGTCACTGTGTTATAACTCCTATATAACTGTGTTATAACTCCTCTGGTGTAACTGTGTTATAACTCCTCTGTGTAACTGTGTTATAACTCCTCTGTGTAACTGTGTTATAACCTCGTAACTGTGTAACTGTGTTATAACTCCTCTATGTAACTGTGTAACTTTGTTATAACTCCTCTGTGTCACTGTGTTATAACTGCTCTGTAACTGTGTTACTGTGTTATAACTCCTCTGTGTAACTGTGTTATAACCTCTGTGTCACTGTGTTATAACTCCCCTGTGTAACTGTGTTATAACCTCTATGTTACTGTGTTACTGTGTTATAACTCCTCTGTGTAACTGTGTTATAACTCTATGTAACTGTGTTATAACTCCTCTTGTGTCACTGTGTTATAATTCCTCTGTGTCACTGTGTTATAACTCCTCTCTGTAACTGTGTTATAACTCCTCTGTGTCACTGTGTTATAACTCCTCTGTGTCACTGTGGTATAACTCCCTCTGTGTCACTGTGTTATAACTCCCTCTGTGTCACTGTGTTATAACCTCTGTGTTACTGTGTTATAACCCTCTCTGTAACTGTGTTATAACTCTGTGTCACTGTGTTATAACTCCTCTGTGTAACTGTGTTATAACTTTGTAACTGTGTTATAACCTCCTCTGTGTAACTGTGTTATAACCTTCAGGTAACTGTGTTATAACTCCTCTGTGTAACTGTGTTATAACTCTCTATGTAACTGTGTTATAACTCTATGTAACTGTGTTATAACCTCTGTGTAACTGTGTTATAACTCCTCTATGTAACTGTGTTATAACTCCTCTAAGTAATCCAGTTAACTCCTCTGTGTAACTGTGTAACTGTGTTATAACTCTCTGTGTCACTGTGTTATAATTCTCTGTGTCACTGTGTTATAACTCCTCTGTGTAACTGTGTTATAACTCCTCTGTGTCACTGTGTTATAACTCCTCTGTGTCACTGTGGTATAACTCCTCTGTGTCACTGTGTTATAACTCTCTGTGTCACTGTGTTATAACCTCTGTGTTACTGTGTTATAACCTCTGTGTAACTGTGTTATAACCTCTGTGTCACTGTGTTATAACTCCTCTGTGTAACTGTGTTATAACCTCTGTGTAACTGTGTTATAACTCCTCTGTGTAACTGTGTTATAACTCCTCTGTGTAACTGTGTTATAACTCCTCTGTGTAACTGTGTTATAACTCCTCTGATGTAACTGTGTTATAACCTCTGTGTAACTGTGTTATAACCTTCAGTGTAACTGTGTTATAACTCCTCTATGTAACTGTGTTATAACTCCTCTATGTAACTGTGTTATAACTCTGTAACTGTGTAACTGTAAGTTGAAACTCCCTCTGTGTAACTGTGTTATAACTCCTCTGTGTAACTGTGTTATAACTCCTCTGTGTAACTGTGTTATAACTCCTCTGTGTAACTGTGTTATAACTCCTCTGTGTAACTGTGTTATAACCTCTGTGTAACTGTGTTATAACTCCTCTGTGTCACTGTGTTATAACTCCTCTATGTCACTGTGTTATAACCTCTTTGTAACTGTGTTATAACTCCTTGTAACTGTGTTATAACTCCTCTGTGTCACTGTGTTATAACTCCTATGTAACTGTGTTATAACTCCTCTGTGTAACTGTGTTATAACTCCTCTGTGTAACTGTGTTATAACTCCTCTATGTAACTGTGTTATAACTCCTCTGTGTAACTGTGTTATAACTCCTCTGTGTAACTGTGTTATAACTCCTCTGTGTAACTGTGTAACTGTGTTATAACTCCTCTGTGTAACTGTGTAACTGTGTTATAACTCCTCTATGTAACTGTGTTAACTCCTCTATGTAACTGTGTTATAACTCCTCTATGTAACTGTGTAACTGTGTTATAACTCCTCTATGTAACTGTGTTATAACTCCTCTATGTAACTGTGTAACTGTGTTATAACTCCTCTATGTAACTGTGTAACTGTGTTATAACTCCTCTATGTAACTGTGTAACTGTGTTATAACTCCTCTGTGTCACTGTGTTATAACTCCTCTGTGTCACTGTGTTTGTGTTATAACTCCTCTGTGTAATTGTGTTAACTACTATGTAACTGTGTTATAACTCCTCTATGTAACTGTGTTATAACTCCTCTATGTAACTGTGTTATAACTCCTCTGTGTCACTGTGTTATAACTCCTCTGTGTCACTGTGTTATAACTCCTCTGTGTCACTGTGTTATAACTCCTCTGTGTCACTGTGTTATAACTCCTCTGTGTAACTGTGTTATAACTCCTCTGTGTAACTGTGTTATAACTCCTCTGTGTAACTGTGTTATAACTCCTCTGTGTAACTGTGTTATAACTCCTCTGTGTAACTGTGTTATAACTCCTCTGTGTAACTGTGTTATAACTCCTCTGTGTAACTGTGTTATAACTCCTCTGTGTAACTGTGTTATAACTCCTCTGTGTCACTGTGTTATAACTCCTCTGTGTCACTGTGTTATAACTCCTCTGTGTCACTGTGTTTGTGTTATAACTCCTCTGTGTAATTGTGTTAACTCCTATGTAACTGTGTTATAACTCCTCTGTGTATCTGTGTTATAACTCCTCTGTGTAACTGTGTTGTATCTCCTCCAGGTCCATGAGTGTGGAGACCAAGCCAGGGCCAATGCCAGGATGAGGATCAGGAAAGCAGGGGTTCTGTGTGCTGGTGGTGGACACAAGGACAAGTCCCATCTACACAGGAAGCTGGACTCCAAACTCAAAGAAATGGACAAGTAGAAGAAGACCAAACCCAAAGTAGAAGAAGACCAAACCCAAAGAGTAGAAGAAGACCAAACCCAAAGTAGAAGAAGACCAAACCCAAAGTAGAAGAAGACCAAACCCAAAGTAGAAGAAGACCAAACCCAAAGTAGAAGAAGACCAAACCCAAAGAGAGAAGAAGACCAAACCCAAAGAGTAGAAGAAGACCAAACCCAAAGAGTAGAAGAAGACCAAACCCAAAGAGTAGAAGAAGACCAAACCCAAAGAGTAGAAGAAGACCAAACCCAAAGAGTAGAAGAAGACCAAACCCAAAGAGTAGAAGAAGACCAAACCCAAAGAGTAGAAGAAGACCAAACCCAAAGAGTAGAAGAAGACCAAACCCAAAGTAGAAGAAGACCAAACCCAAAGAGTAGAAGAAGACCAAACCCAAAGAGTAGAAGAAGACCAAACCCAAAGAGTAGAAGAAGACCAAACCCAAAGAGTAGAAGAAGACCAAACCCAAAGAGTAGAAGAAGACCAAACCCAAAGAGTAGAAGAAGACCAAACCCAAAGAGTAGAAGAAGACCAAACCCAAAGAGTAGAAGAAGACCAAACCCAAAGAGTAGAAGAAGACCAAACCCAAAGAGTAGAAGAAGACCAAACCCAAAGAGTAGAAGAAGACCAAACCCAGAGTAGAAGAAGACCAAACCCAAAGTAGAAGAAGACCAAACCCAAAGTAGAAGAAGACCAAACCCAAAGAGTAGAAGAAGACCAAACCCAAAGTAGAAGAAGACCAAACCCAAAGTAGAAGAAGACCAAACCCAAAGAGTAGAAGAAGACCAAACCCAAAGTAGAAGAATACCAAACCCAAAGAGTGGAAGAAGAACAAACCCAAAGAGTAGAAGAAGACCAAACCCAAAGTAGAAGAAGACCAAACCCAAAGAGTAGAAGAAGACCAAACCCAAAGAGTAGAAGAAGACCAAACCCAAAGAGTAGAAGAAGACCAAACCCAAAGTAGAAGAAGACCAAACCCAAAGAGTAGAAGAAGACCAAACCCAAAGAGTAGAAGAAGACCAAACCCAAAGAGTAGAAGAAGACCAAACCCAAAGAGTAGAAGAAGGCCAAACCCAAAGAGAAAGAGGATTATTGACCTTTTTAAATACAATAGATAGTTTTATTTAAATCGATTACTTCTAAATTAGTTCAACCTGTTCGTCGGTATCTTCTATAGGTACATCATATAAGGGTATCTTCTATAGGTACACCATATAAGGGTATCTTCTATAGGTACACCATATAAGGGTATCTTCTATAGGTACACCATATAAGGGTATCTTCTATAAGTACATGATATAAGGGTATCTTCTATAAGTACATCATATAAGGGTATCTTCTATAGGTACACCATATAAGGGTATCTTCTATAGGTACATCATATAAGGGTATCTTCTATAGGTACATCATATAAGGGTATCTTCTATAGGTACACCATATAAGGGTATAAGTATAAGTATATATAAGTATACAACATTTATTATAAACACGCATGGTCACAAATACACAATATCAACTAGTTGGTTTGCTACTAAACATTTTCTGACCTCTGACCTTTATCAATGGCTATAATTATAATATGGTTGACTATTCATCTTTTGCACACTTGAGTAATGAATAGTGATGGTGATTACAAATGGCTGGTCAGGGGACAGATGGTCAGGGGACAGATGGTCAGGGGACAGATGATCAGGGGACAGGTGGTGAGGGGACAGGTGGTCAGGGGACAGATGGTCAGGGGACAGATGGTGTTATGGTAGTATAATCTGGTCCAGTACCTCTATAGATATAGTCAGGGGACAGATGGTCAGGGGACAGACGGTGAGGGGACAGATGGTCAGGGGACAGATGGTGTTATGGTAGTATAATCTGGTCCAGTACCTCTATAGATATAGTCAGGGTACAGATGGTCAGGGGACAGATGGTGTTATGGTAGTATAATCTGGTCCAGTACCTCTATAGATATAGTCAGGGGACAGATGGTCAGGGGACAGACGGTGAGGGGACAGATGGTCAGGGGACACATGGTCAGGGGACAGATGGTGTTATGGTAGTATAATCTGGTCCAGTACATCTATAGATATAGTCAGGGGACAGATGGTCAGGGGATCTCGAGTGTGTTTCCTCCTCATACATCCCAGGAGCAAAATAAGGAAAGATCCTCTCAGTGAACTTCTCTTTGAACATGTGTATCAACGTTGAGTCTACTGCGTTCAGAAACAGCACCTTCCCTCGGTCGTAGTCCAGCTCTATAGTGATTCTCCACGGCTTCCTCTCTCTCTTCACGTCCAGGCGCGTCCGCGGGGACGTCTGGGCCCAGTACGTCTCCCCGTTACACAATCCGATTACCCAGAATCCCTCAGCAGGGTTGAGGAAGATGGTGGACTTGCGTTTGATGGACTCTCGGGCGACTCCGATGTACCAGTCTCTGCTCTGGCCCACCTCTACGGTCCAGCTGTGTCTTCCGGAGGTGAAACCTGTCGCTCCCAGGACAGAGATGCGGCTAGTTAGGCGCTCGGGGTTGTCTGGCAGGAGCTTCTTTTTGCTGTACCTCACCATGCTGAACTCCTTAGAGAAGCTGAGGTTGGGCTGGGCTGTGTTGGGGTCCAGGGTTATGGGGACTGGAAGGAGGAGATATATCTATTACTACAGAGTACGATAATTGGTAGAGCAGAAGGTGTGTGTTAATTGGTAGAGCAGCATGACTGTGTTAATTGGTAGAGCAGAAGGAATTTGTTAATTGGTAGAGGAGATGGAATGTGTTAATTGGTAGAGGAGAATGACTGTGTTAATTGGTAGAGCAGAAGGAATGTGTTAATTGGTAGAGGAGATGGAATGTGTTAATTGTTAGAGCAGAAGGAATGTGTTAATTGGTAGAGCAGAAGGAATGTGTTAATTGGTAGAGGAGATGGAATGTGTTAATTGTTAGAGCAGAAGGAATGTGTTAATTGGTAGAGCAGAAGGAGTGTGTTAATTGGTAGAGGAGAATGACTGTGTTAATTGGTAGAGGAGAATGACTGTGTTAATTGGTAGAGCAGAAGGAATGTGTTAATTGGTAGAGCAGCATACAGATAAACAGACACAATGGGAATCCAAAAATATGTTTTGAATGTCTAACTGACTGCCTGACTGACTGCCTGACTGAATGTCTGACTGAATTTCTGACTGAATGTCTGACTGTCTGACTGAATGTCTGACTGAATGTCTGACTGAATGTCTGACTGTCTGACTGAATGTCTGACTGAATGTCTGACTGTCTGACTGAATGTCTGACTGAATGTCTGACTGAATGTCTGACTGTCTGACTGAATGTCTGACTGAATGTCTGACTGAATTTCTGACTGAATGTCTGACTGTCTGACTGAATGTCTGACTGTCTGACTGAATGTCTGACTGAATGTCTGACTGAATACGGCTGAATGTACGGCTGAATGTGGACTGAATGTCTGACTGAATGTCTGACTGAATTTCTGACTGAATGTCTGACTGAATTTCTGACTGAATGTCTGACTGAATGTCTGAGTGAATGTCTGAATGTCTAACTGACTGCCTGACTGACTGCCTGACTGAATGTCTGACTGAATTTCTGACTGAATGTCTGACTGTCTGACTGAATG
>NW_025752791.1:0-11870 GCF_021184085.1 Oncorhynchus gorbuscha
TGTCACGAACCGGCTCAAAGCCCGTAACAAAGGGAGACAACGTGGAGATAAGGAGTAACAAAAGATATATTTATTAACTAAAGCAACTAAGGAAAATATCCAATGGTGTGTGTAATCAGTAGTCCGTAGTGTAAGTGAGTGTTTTGCATGCATGAATGTGATAATGCAGGGTGTTGAAAGGTGCCAAAGCAAACAAACAAAAGGCCACCAAGAACCACACCACAATCTACAACAGGTGTCTGCATGGAGAGAGTCTCCTCCATGAATGTTGAAGAGGTCTATTTATCCTGGGAGACACCTGGCCCAGGTGTTTCCCATGTAGCTGACGACCCTCTCAACTCCGCCCACCGGCATCCTAATAAGAAAACAAGAACAAAGACAGAATACGGCAGACAGAGTGGGAGGGTCGTCACATTCCCCCCCATAAAACCGGGGACCAACAAGGACCCCGGAACAACATACCAGCCTCCCGCGTCCCAAATTGACACAGGCCTCTGCGTCCCAAACTGACACAGGCCTCTGCGCCCCAAATTGACACAGGCCTCTGCGCCCCAAATTGACACAGGCCTCTGTGCCCCAAATTGATGAGGGTTTACGTGTTCACACTTACAATTTGCCCCAGCCAACCTCCTCCCCAGACCTCAGCAACCTTCGCACAGGAAGCAACATTTAAGAGGAAAGAAAACAAGACCAGGAGGGAGCAGACAGGACAGAGAGAACATGACAATACGAAACAATGGTTAGTCACGTAAACATTAGGAACAGGGCGCACGAGAGAGCGCATCAGCAATCACGTTTTCAGTCCCCGGATGTGCCTCACATCGAGATGGAATGATTGTAAAAATAAACACCATCGCATTATCCTCTGGTTTGGACACATCATGGACCTCAAAAAAGTGGGGGTTATGGTCGGTGTAGACCACAATAGGTACTACCCCCGACCCGACATACACTTCGAAGTGTTGTAGCGCCCAAATGAGTGCTAGCGCTTCCTTTTCAATAACCGAATAGTTCAACTGATAATCGTTAAACTTTTTAGAAAAGAAACTAACAGGCTTCTCAATCCCAGACACATCTGCTTGCAGCAAAACTGCACCTGCCCCCACATGACTAGCATCCACCTGCAAGGTAAATGACAAATCCATGCGAGGAGCAGCCAGCACTGGAGTTGAGGTAAGCAACCTCTTTGAATCTTCAAAAGCGTGTTGACAACGAGTAGACCAAACGTAAACAGCCTTAGCTTTCAGCATATCTGTCAAGGAGCGACCACAGTAGAGAAGTTATTACAAAAACTACGGTAATAACCAATCATGCCCAAGAAACGCATCAGTTCCTTTTTAGTAGTTGGTGGTGGAAAAGCATCAATAGCCACCACTTTAGCCCGAACAGGACGCACTTCACCCTGCCCAACCACTTTTCCAAGGTATGTAACGGTCGCCTGAGCAAACTCACATTTTGCCAGATTGATTGTGAGGCGACCTGCAGCCAGACGTTCAAACAAGGCTTGAATACGGGACAGATGTTCTTCCCAAGTATCTGCATAGATCACTACATCGTCCAAATAAACAGCGCACCCGGTCAGACCGGCGACAACCCTGTTCATAAGTCGCTGAAAAGTGGCAGGTGCATTGCGCAGACCGAAACTCATAACTGAATACGAGTACAGACCAAAGGGTGTAATAAAGGCAGAGATTTCACGTGCCCTACTCGTCAGTGGCACCTGCCAATAGCCTTTTAACAGGTCAAATTTGCTCACAAACTTAGCTGCACCGACTTGATCAACACAGTCCTCCATCCGAGGAAGAGGAAATGAATCTGGCTTTGTGACACTGTTTACCTTACGGTAGTCCGTACAAAAACGGTTTGTTCCATCCGGTTTACTGACCAAGATACAGGGAGAAGCCCAACTGGAGAAAGAAGGCTCTGCTATCTTACTCTCCAGCATGTACTTGACCTCAGCATCCAGACAACGTAGTTTCTCTGAAGAAACTCTATAGAACCGCTGACGAATGGGGTCAGCACCTCCAATGTCAATATCATGTTCTATTAAGTTTGTACGTGTAGGTGTATCAGAAAATAAACCTGGAAATCTCTGAATCAGACCAACCATCTCTTTCCGCTCATCAACAGGTAGGTGAGTGAGAAGACTGTCTAAAATATCCAGTGTTTCTGAATTTTTCAATCTACCCTGCAATATACAATCGTCAGGACCAGGAACATCTTCCTCCTCATGCACAGATCTAGCACGACAAGAACCCAAGGAAACAACGGTATCAGCCAAAAGAACAGGTTTACCGTCCTCTGTAGAATCCCACTGTTCAGTCTCAGAGGAACGTGCATAATAGGGTTTTAACAGATTTACATGGCAATTTGGGGGGCACATCCGTGGCTTGGTGGAATTTGCCAGCATGCTGGGGAGTTCTATTTCCTTGCCAGCGGGCTACAGTGCGTAAATTCCCACCGCAAATCTGCACGAAGACTAGGGTTGAGTTATTGTAGGTTTTGGGGAAGCTCCATATCTCATCTCTCTTCTGTGGTGCTCAGGGTGATTGTCAATTCTCGGGTTGTGTTCTGGTGTGCTCAGCAGAAGGGAAGAGCGAGAATTGTTTTTTGTGTGATTATGGCGTCTTATGTAGATAAGTTCATTCGCTCTCCATCAGAGGAATTGTTAGATTTAGGTACTAAAGAACAGCTGTTGAAGGTCGCGGAACACTACAAGGTTGAGATTAGTGATAAACGTCTAAAGAATTCTATTAGGTTGATATTGAAAGCCAATCTGATGGAGAGTGGTATTCTTGAAGTTACCACCGGGCCAGCCTCTGCTGAGGATTTGTTGTCTCCCCATAACGTTACAATGGCCATTCCATCGGTTAGTCCTAGTAGCCTTCTTTTTGAACAGCAGAAAGAACTGCTTTTGTTACAGCTAGAGCATGATCGTGAGAAGCTAGAGCATGATCGTGAGAAGCTAGAGCATGATCGTGTGAAATATGAAAAGGAATTGGCATTTAAACAAGATATGGAGCGTGCTAAAATCAAGTTGCAACAAGAACGTATAGAGTTGGTTAGGGAAGGAAAGATCTCAGGGGAGAGTTTGTTTGGGAAGGTGACCCAGATTTACCTAGGGGTAGTTCCGCTTTTGGTCGTGCCCCAGAGACATTTGATATTGTTGGGAACTTGCGGTTATTGCCTCGGTTTAATGAAAGGGACCCCGAGACATTCTTTTCGTTGTTTGAGCGGGTTGCTGACGCTAGGAGTTGGCCTGATTCTGACCGCACTTTAATGTTGCAGTGTGTGCTGACTGGTAAAGCGCAGGAAGCATATTCAGCTCTTAGTGTACACGACAGTGCCAGTTATGATAAAGTTAAAACAGCTGTGTTACAGATTTATGAATTGGTCCCTGAGGCTTACCGCCAACGATTTAGAACTTTAAAAAGGGACGATAACCAGACTCATGTTGAGTTTGTGACAGTTATCTTTACAGTTTAATCGCTGGTGTTCTGCCTCTGCAGTTGTGACTTTCCAAGGGCTGTGTGATCTGATTATGTTAGAGCAATTTAAGGACACAATTCCTGATCGTATTGCCACTTATATTAATGAACAGAAAGTAAAGAATGTTGCTGAAGCTGCGGTTTTGGCGGACGAGTATGTGTTGACTCACAAAAGTGTCTTTGCAAAACCCCGTATTCGGAAAGAGTGGGGGTGTTCGGATAGATTTGGGCTTCGCTCACCGAGATACTTTGATTCTCGGGCAGAGTTCTATTCAACTAGGGTTGAACCTGACTCCCATGGTAAGGCTGACTTTGGGCAGGAGTGTCACTACTGTCAAGGTTCAGGTCATTGAAAAACGAATGTCCACTTCTCAGGTCAAAGGGTGCTTACGCTAAATCTAAGCCTGCTGCGTTAGCTGCACCTGTTCCACATCAGTTCATTCTTGACTCATTTCCTCAGGCCCAGGAGAATGTGAAAGTCCATATTGATCCAGACTATTTACCTTTCATTACAGAAGGTTTTGTGTCTATGTTAGGAAGTAAAGACCTAGTGCCAGTGAAGATCCTGAGAGACACAGGTGCCTCTGAATCATTTGTGTTGGAGTCTGTGTTACCCTTTTCTGCTGAGACTGATTCGGGGAATAGTGTTCTAATTAGGGGAATAGGTTTGAACACTCTGTCAGTTCCATTGCATAAACTGATGTTGGATTGTGGGCTGGTGAAGGGTGAAGTTGTTGTGGGGGTGCGTCCTTCCTTGCCTATTGAGGGTATCGGCGTTATCCTTGGGAATAACTTAGCAGGTGAGCGGGTATGGCCAGTTGTGTTTCCATCTCTAGTGGTTTCCACTAAGCCGTCATTTGTTGGGATTCCTGATGAGAGTGTACAGAGTTTCCCAGAGGTGTTCTCTGCGTGTGCAGTGACACGTTCTATGAGCCGTGGCGAACTAGTCACTGCGCCGACTAATGATAATAATACAAAGTATGTCACTGTTTTCCCTGTTATCCCGTTATCTGTAACCCGCTCAGATCTAATCAATGCTCAACGGGATGACCCCACGTTGGAAGAGTTGCGTGATCAAATTGTGCCTATAGAACAGTTGGGAGATGTCGCCCATGGCTATTTTCTCCAAGAGGATGTCCTGATGAGAAAGTGGGTGTCTCATGATAGTGTTTTTCTGGGGGAGGCAATTAGTCAGGTTGTTGTACCAGTTAAGCTTCGTGAGTTGGTGTTGGAAACTTCTCACAGTGACGTTGCTGGACATATGGGGGTGAGGAAAACCTACAATCGCATATTAAGACATTTCTTTTGGCCTAGATTAAAGAGGGATGTTTCTGATTTTATCAAAACTTGTCACGAACCGGCTCAAAGCCCGTAACAAAGGGAGACAACGTGGAGATAAGGAGTAACAAAAGATATATTTATTAACTAAAGCAACTAAGGAAAATATCCAATGGTGTGTGTAATCAGTAGTCCGTAGTGTAAGTGAGTGTTTTGCATGCATGAATGTGATAATGCAGGGTGTTGAAAGGTGCCAAAGCAAACAAACAAAAGGCCACCAAGAACCACACCACAATCTACAACAGGTGTCTGCATGGAGAGAGTCTCCTCCATGAATGTTGAAGAGGTCTATTTATCCTGGGAGACACCTGGCCCAGGTGTTTCCCATGTAGCTGACGACCCTCTCAACTCCGCCCACCGGCATCCTAATAAGAAAACAAGAACAAAGACAGAATACGGCAGACAGAGTGGGAGGGTCGTCACACTTATAACAGTGAACCTTTTTTGTGGGATACACATAAGGCAATTCTACGTCTTGTGGCATATTTTGGTTAAACTATCCCCAATTCAATGGAATTGCAACCCTCTGCATGCACAGTGCTTTCTTCCATCACGTGTACAGCTGATTCTCAAGATCTTGCACACTAATGAGATGCTATTGAGCCCACACTACTACACTGCCTGAGCCAAGGACTACATGCTTTCTGGTAAGTTTTGATTACAATACTGGGTGAGGTGAATATATTTTAAATGACGTACTTTTTTTTGTTAACTAGTAAATAGTAGCCTACAGCAAAGTGTGTTTAAATCATTTCTAACTTGTTAACAATTTTTGCTAGTTAGTTTTTGCTACCATGTGGGTTTTCGCTTGCTTGAGACTGCTAACTGAGAAGTGTTAATTCACCTGTTTCCATACATGTTTCATTTTAAAACATTTATTTTACAAAGCAATTGTTTAATCTAACTGCTTAACTATTCATCTGTACATAGATTTTTTTTTTTTAACAAATTGTTTTCTCATCTTTAGAGGAAAATGCCACGGGCAATATCTGATCTGTGGAGACATTTAGAAGGACAAGCTGTGTACATTTGCAAATACTGTGCCAAATCATATGTGAAGAACGCAACAAAGATGCAGAATCATCTGGCCAAGTGCAAACAGTTCCTTCAGCGCTCACAACAAGCAACCTCTGACAAAAGTGAAAATGATGAATCAGACACCTTATCGACAGCAACAGCTCATGGTCCTCCTGGATTCAGATGCTTTTTTTCACTCAATGGAGGAACGTTGTCAGAGAAATGCTGATGAATGTCTTGCTCGAGCTGTGTATGCAACTGGTTCACCTCTGATGCTCACAGGCAATGTGTATTGGAAGAGATTTCTGAATGTTCTCCGCCCAGCATACACCCTCCAACCAGACATGCTTTATTTACTCATTTGCTGGATGCAGAGTTCAAGTGAATGTCAAGCAAATCATAGAGAAAGCAGACTGTATTGCAATAATCGCCGATGGGTGATCAAATGTTCGTGGGCAAGGAATAATTAACTACATAATCTCCACCTCTCAACCAGTATTCTACAAGAGCACAGACACAATGGACAACAGACACACGGTCTCTACATTGCAGATGAGCTGAAGGCAGTCATCAATGACCTTGGACCACAGAAGGTATTTGCTCTGGTGACAGTGGTGAACATGAAGGCTGCTTGGTCTAAGGTGGAGGAATCCTACCCTCATATCACACCCACTGGCTGTGCTGCTCATGCATTGAATCTGCTCTTCAAGGACATCTTGGCACTGAAAACAATGGATACACTCTACAAGAGAGCCAAGGAAATGGTTAGGCATCAAGTTATATCGCCAATCTACCTCACCAAGCAAAGTGAGAAGAATAAGAGCACCACATTGAAGCTGCCCAGCAACACGCGTTGGGGTGGTGTTGACATCATGTCTGACAGTCTCCAGGAGGGGAAGGAGTCTGAAGACGGGGAAGACTGGAGGAAAGACGCTGCAGCGTACATGTTGGACCCAAAGCATCCTGTCTGGTGCAGAGATCAACAAGGCCTATGGTGTCATCACTACTGTGTCTCACCACCTTGGCCTGGATGAGGGCAAGGTTCTTGGCAGTCTGGCGAAGTACACTTCCAAGCAAGGGTTTAGGGATGGAGATGCAATATTGCAGTCGTGCCAACATATCTCATCAGCCACCTGGTTTAAGGGACTCTGTGGATCTGAGGCTCTTCCCCCTGTTGCCTCCATCAAATCAAATGTATTTATATAGCCCTTCGTACATCAGCTGATATCTCAAAGTGCTGTACAGAAACCCAGCCTAAAACCCCATACAGCAAGCAATGCAGGTGTAGAAGCACGGTGGCTAGGAAAAACTCCCTAGAAAGGCCAAAACCTAGGAAGAAACCTAGAGAGGAACCAGGCTATGTGGGGTGGCTAGTCCTCTTCTGGCTGTGCCGGATAGAGATTATAACAGAACATGGCCAAGATGTTCAAATGTTCATAAATTACCACCATGGTCGAATAATAATAAGGCAGAACAGTCCATCATCCTCTAAATCCCACCAACATCAGCCGCCTCAGAGTGCAACTGGTTTGGTAACACACACACCAAAGCACGCAGGCTGACCAGTACAAGGGTTGAAAAATTGGTGGCCATTCAGGCAAATCTGAGGCTTTTAGAGCTTGACAACGAGCCATCCTCAACAAGGTTGGAAAGTGACAGTGAAGATGAGGCCTCAGAGTCTAATGTTCTAGAGGTGGAAATTGAGGAGGTCCAGGGAGAAGACATGGAAGCCTGAGAGGAAGACAACCAAAGCTTTAGTTTCTAGACTCATTTTACAGATGTGATGGATCATCGGGGATCCTTCCATATTCCATTTCTTTTGTTGTTCAGTGAAATCATCCCATGTGAAGAGTCAACTCATTTAATTAAAGTTTAATTCGTAACTAAATTGCAATTATGTCTACATATGATAAGATAAAATGTTTATGTTTCTGTCTCCTTATGATATGGTAAATATATCCAATGCAAAAAAAATTATGAACATTACTTTGTATATTTTTTTGTTAAATCCCATATATTCCCGTTAATTCCCACAGAAAGTTTCCACCTCCGAACATTCCCCAAAATGTTGCAACCCTAGTCTCCAAACTCAAGTGTTTATGAGTGAATAATAAAAATCAGTAACACACATCCGTAGACCAATAGGGGTTCACACACACACACACACACACACACACACACACACACACACACACACACACACACACACACACACACACACACACACACACACACACACACACACACACACACACACACACACACACACACACACACACACACACACACACACACACACACACGGCTTCTGCTGCCCCTAACCTACAATTCTGAAGAGAAAGTACAACTGTGTATTTGCAACGGAGCGAGTGTGTGTGGCGAGTGTGTGTGTGTGTCAGTGTGTCTCCTCACCTCCGAAGCCTTCGGGAACGTAGGTCTTAAGTACTATGTTACAGAAAATGGTGGGTAAAGACAGAGGCTTGTTCCCTTCGTTGCGTAAAGAGATGTGTCTGTATCCTGCCTGTAGACCCTCCAATGGTAGAATCCTCTGACCTATCAGCTTATTATTGTCATCATACACAGCTAGACGCAGCACAGCCAGGTCTGGCAGAATCACCTGTGAGAGAGAGAGGGAGGGAGGGAGGGACAGAGAGTGAGAAAGATAGAGAGAGGGAGGGAGGGAGGGACAGAGAGTGAGAAAGATAGAGAGAGAGGGAGGGAGGGACAGAGAGTGAGAAATATAGAGAGGGATGAGAATGAAAGACAGAGAGAGAAATAGGAAACAGAGTTAAGATTCATACCCTTTTCACTAGAATGAGTCAGTTTGTAAGGTAGAACATGTTATCACAGAGCAGTGATGACAGTAGCATATACCCCCGTAGTGATGACAATAGCATATACCTAGCAGTGATGACAGTAGCATATACCCCCGTAGTGATGACAATAGCATATACCTAGCAGTGATGACAATAGTATATACCCAGCAGTGATGACAATAGTATATACCTAGCAGTGATGACAATAGTATATACCTAGCAGTGATGACAATAGCATATACCTAGCAGTGATGACAATAGCATATACCTAGCAGTGATGACAATAGCATATACCTAGCAGTGATGACAATAGCATATACCTAGCAGTGATGACAATAGCATATACCTAGCAGTGATGACAATAGTATATACCTAGCAGTGATGACAATAGTATATACCCAGCAGTGATGACAATAGTATATACCTAGCAGTGATGACAATAGCATATACCCAGCAGTGATGACAATAGTATATACCCAGCAGTGATGACAATAGTATATACCTAGCAGTGATGACAATAGCATATACCCAGCAGTGATGACAATAGTATATACCCAGCAGTGATGACAATAGTATATACCCAGCAGTGATGACAGTAGCATATATCCAGCAGTGATGACAGTAGCATATACACAGCAGTGATGACAGTAGCATATACCCAGCAGTGATGACAGTAGCATATACCCAACAGTGATGACAGTAGCATATACCCAGCAGTGATGACAGTAGCATATACCCAGCAGTGATGACAGTAGCATATACCCAGCAGTGATGACAGTAGCATATACCCAGCAGTGATGACAGTAGCATATACCCAGCAGTGATGACAGTAGCATATACCCAGCAGTGATGACAGTAGCATATACCCAGCAGTGATGACAGTAGCATATACCCAGCAGTGATGACAGTAGCATATACCCAGCAGTGATGACAGTAGCATATACCCAGCAGTGATGACAGTAGCATATACCCAGCAGTGATGACAGTAGCATATACCCAGCAGTGATGACAGCATATACCCAGCAGTGATGACAGTAGCATATACCCAGCAGTGATGACAGTAGCATATACACAGCAGTGATGACAGTAGCATATACACAGCAGTGATGACAGTAGCATATACACAGCAGTGATGACAGTAGCATATACCCAGCAGTGATGACAGTAGCATATACCCAGCAGTGATGATAATAGCATATACACCGCAGTGATGACAGTAGCATATACCCAGCAGTGATGACAGTAGCATTTACCCAGCAGTGATGACAGTAGCATATACCCAGCAGGGATGACAGTAGCATATACCCAGTATTGATGACAGTAGCATATACCCATCAGTGATGATAATTGCATATACACAGCAGTGATGACAGTAGCATATACCCAGCAGTGATGACAGTAGCATATACACCGCAGTGATGACAGTAGCATATACCCAGCAGGGATGACAGTAGCATATACCCAGCAGTGATGACAGTAGCATATACCCATCAGTGATGATAATTGCATATACACAGCAGTGATGACAGTAGCATATACCCAGCAGTGATGACAGTAGCATATACACCGCAGTGATGACAGTAGCATATACCCAGCAGTGATGACAGTAGCATATACCCAGCAGTGATGACAGTAGCATATACCCAGCAGTGATGATAATGGCATATACCCAGCAGTGATGACAGTAGCATATACCCAGCAGTGATGATAATAGCATATACCCAGCAGTGATGACAGTAGCATATACCCAGCCAGTAGCATATAGTGATGACAGTAGCATATACCCAGCAGTGATGACAGTAGCATATACCCAGCAGTGATGACAGTAGCATATACCCAGCAGTGATGACAGTAGCATATACCCAGCAGTGATGACAGTAGCATATACCCAGCAGTGATGACAGTAGCATATACCCAGCAGTGATGACAGTAGCATATACCCAGTGATGACAGTAGCATATACCCAGCAGTGATGACAGTAGCATATACCCAGCAGTGATGACAGTGATGTAGCATATACCCAGCAGTGATGACAGTAGCATACAGTAGCATATACCCAGCAGTGATGACAGTAGCATATACCCAGCAGTGATGATAATAGCATATACCCAGCAGTGATGACAGTGACAGTAGCATGACAGTAGCATATACCCAGCAGTGATGACAGTAGCATATACCCAGCAGTGATGACAGTAGCATATACCCAGCAGTGATGACAGTAGCATATACCCAGTAGTGATGACAGTAGCATATACCCAGCAGTGATGACAGTAGCATATACCCAGCAGTGATGACGGTAGCATATACCCAGCAGTGACAGTAGCATATACCCAGCAGTGATGACAGTAGCATATACCCAGCATTGATGACAGTAGCATATACCCAGCAGTGATGACAGTAGCATATACCCAGCAGTGATGACAGTAGCATATACCCAGCATTGATGACAGTAGCATATACCCAGCAGTGATGATAATAGACTGTAGCTAGGCTCTCCACTATCTGTTTCGAACATTAGCCCATATACAAGGCCATTACAGAACCATTAACTCATCAGCAAGCACACATTCACACATCCAGGGAGAGGAGCTTTGTGTGTGTGTGTGTGTGTGTGTGTGCGTGTGCGCAATACCTATGTTTGTGTGTCCAGGGAATGGAGCTGTATGTATGTATGTGTGTGTGTGTGTGTGTGTGTGTGTGTGTGTGTGTGTGCGCGTGTCCAGCAGCACTGAGGCAGCAGGCTGTGACTGATGATGTGTGTTGGAGCTGAGTCACACCCCTCCCCACACACCCAGTCTCTGCCCACATCCCTCCTTCTCTTTCCATTCTCTCTACCCCATCTCCTCTTTTTCTATTTGTTCTCCAGGTCCTTCCCCCTCTCATCTCTCATTTTATTTTCTACCTTTCTACTCTACCCCTCTCCTTTATTCTCCTTGGTTTTCTTCGCTATCTCCAGATATTGTACTCTTTCTCTCTGGTTCTATCCCTTCAACCTAATCCTTTCTTCTCTTCCTCTCATCCCCATTCTGTCTCCAACTCTTCTCTTCCTCTATTTGTTCTCTTTTTTTTCTCTTTGTCTTGCCTTCTCTCTCTCATGCTATACATCTGTTATCTTTCTCTCTTTCCTCCTCTCTTCTCCTCTTCCCTCTATGCCTTCTCTCTCTCTGCTCTTCCCTCTATGCCTTCTCCCCTCTCCTCTCTGCTCTTCCCT
>NW_025752792.1:0-11868 GCF_021184085.1 Oncorhynchus gorbuscha
TGGAGAGAGTTGGGAGAGGAAAGGGAGGAAGGGCAGTAGTTTAGAGAGACTGGACAGAGTTGGAAGAGGAAGGGGGAGGAGGGCAGTAGTTTAGAGAGACTGGATAGAGTTGGGAGAGGAAGGGGAAAGGGCAGTAGTTTAGAGAGACTGGGAGAGAGCTGGGAGAGGAAAGGGAGGGAGAGGGCAGTAGTTTAGAGAGACTGGAGAGAGTTGGGAGAGGAAAGGGGGGAGAGGGCAGTAGTTTAGAGAGACTAGAGTGTTGAGTTTGACTGGGAGTGCTGGGAGGGAAAGGGGGAAAGGGGGCAGTAGTTTAGAGAGACTGGAGAAGCTCTTGGGAGAGAAAGGGGGGAGGGCAGTAGTTTAGAGAGACTGGAGAGTTGGGAGAGGCAATGGGGAAAGGGCAGTAGTTTAGAGAGACTGGATTGAGTTGGGAGAGGAAAGGGGGAGAGGGCAGTAGTTTAGAGAGACTGGAGAGAGTTGGGAGAGGAAAGGGAGGGGCAGAGTTTAGAGACTGAATGGAATGGAGAGAATGAAAGGGGTAGAAAGGAAGAGGGAGATCATATACAAAAATCCTATCATTGTAAAGGCAGATTGTGAAAAGTGTGTGTGTGTGTGTGTGTGTGTGTACGCGTCTGTGTGTCAGTGTCTGTCTGTGTGTAGTCTGTATTCATTGGGAACCACTAACAATGATGCATCTGTTGGAATTTGACATTCTCCCAGTCATTAAGGAGCAATAAGCCTGATAATGTGATTACTGGGACAATGATTTTTGTCCGCTCTACAGGTAGATCACACAGCTGTACAGCAGCCACAGGAAACCTGTCTCGTCACGATAACATGTGGAGTTGGTAACAATAGCAGGTAAAGCTTTGGTACTGATCAGGACGTGTCTCTGCTTGTCTCTAGCTTCAAGGTTCCACTCACAAAGAGACAGGGACTCCCCCACGTAGACAGACAGACGGACGGACAGACAGACAGACAGACAGACAGACAGACAGACAGACAGACAGACAGACAGACAGACAGACAGACAGACGGACGGACGGACGGACGGACGGACGGACGGACAGACAGACAGACAGACAAATAGGACAGGGTAGATGTACTGTATGTGAAGGTGTTGTGTGATATGCTTTACTACCTGAAAGTCAGGTGTTGTCAGTGAGAGTGTGTGTGTGTGTGTGTGTGTGTGTGTGTGTGTGTGTGTGTGTGTGTGTGTGTGTGTGTGTGTGTGTGTGTGTGTGTGTGTGTGTGTGTGTGTGTGTGTGTGTGTGTGTGTGTGTGTGTGTGTGTGTGTGTGTGTGTGTGTGTGTGTGTGTGTGTGTGTGTGTGTGTGTGTGTGTGTGATTTATTTCACCAGGTAGGCTAGTTGAGAACAAGTTCTCATTTGCAACTGCAACCTGGCCAAGATAAAAGCATAGCAGTGTGAACAGAAAACACAGAGTTACACATGGAGTAAACAATTAACAAGTCAATAACACAGTAGAAAAAAAAGAGAGTCTATATACGTGTGTGTGTGTGTGTGTGTGTGTGTGTGTGTGTGTGTGTGTGTGTGTGCGTGCGTGCGTGCGTGCGTGCGTGCGTGCGTGCGTGTGTGCGTGCGTGTATGTTTGTGTGTGCGTGCGTGTATGTTTGTGTGTGCGTGCGTGTATGTTTGTGTGTGCGTGCGTGCGTGTATGTTTGTGTGTGCGTGCGTGTATGTTTGTGTGTGCGTGCGTGCGTTTGTGCGTGTGTGCGTGTGTGTCCAACTGGAGAAGATTCTGTGAGAAGCAGGGGATCGATACCTGGGCGTTCCTGATAATTAGAATTTAACATGTCTATTGATTAGTAGGATCTGGGCAATAGATTCTCTGTTCCATATCACTGTCTGTTTAAACATATGGCATTTTAATCTATGGCCCTATACACATACTATTAACAAATAAGGGTAGATGGTAGCCTGGTCGGCGGAGGGCCGGCGGAAGTCCAACCTAAAAATGTCTAAACTGTTATCTAGCTGAAAGGTCAACTCTTCATTCTCTGGTCAACTCTTCATTCTCTGGTCAACTCTTTAATCTCTGGTCAACTCTTCATTCTCTGGTCAACTCTTTAATCTCTGGTCAACTCTTTAATCTCTGTTCAACTCTTTAATCTCTGGTCAACTCTTTAATCTCTGTTCAACTCTTTAATCTCTGGTCAACTCTTTAATCTCTGGTCAACTCTTTAATCTCTGGTCAACTCTTCATTCTCTGGTCAACTCTTTAATCTCTGGTCAACTCTTCATTCTCTGGTCAACTCTTTAATCTCTGGTCAACTCTTTAATCTCTGTTCAACTCTTTAATCTCTGGTCAACTCTTTAATCTCTGGTCAACTCTTCATTCTCTGGTCAACTCTTTAATCTCTGGTCAACTCTTTAATCTCTGTTCAACTCTTTAATCTCTGTTCAACTCTTCATTCTCTGGTCAACTCTTTAATCTCTGGTCAACTCTTTAATCTCTGTTCAACTCTTTAATCTCTGGTCAACTCTTCATTCTCTGGTCAACTCTTTAATCTCTGGTCAACTCTTTAATCTCTGTTCAACTCTTTAATCTCTGGTCAACTCATCATTCTCTGGTCAACTCTTTAATCTCTGTTCAACTCTTTAATCTCTGTTCAACTCTTTAATCTCTGTTCAACTCTTTAATCTCTGGTCAACTCTTTAATCTCTGGTCAACTCTTTAATCTCTGGTCAACTCTTTAATCTCTGGTCAACTCTTCATTCTCTGGTCAACTCTTTAATCTCTGTTCAACTCTTCATTCTCTGGTCAACTCTTTAATCTCTGGTCAACTCTTCATTCTCTGGTCAACTCTTTAATCTCTGTTCAACTCTTCATTCTCTGGTCAACTCTTCATTCTCTGGTCAACTCTTTAATCTCTGTTCAACTCTTCATTCTCTGGTCAACTCTTCATTCTCTGGTCAACTCTTTAATCTCTGTTCAACTCTTCATTCTCTGGTCAACTCTTTAATCTCTGTTCAAATCTTCATTCTCTGGTCAACTCTTCATTCTCTGGTCAACTCTTTAATCTCTGTTCAACTCTTCATTCTCTGGTCAACTCTTTAATCTCTGTTCAACTCTTTAATTCTCTGGTCAACTCTTTAATCTCTGGTCAACTCTTCATTCTCTGGTCAACTCTTTAATCTCTGTTCAACTCTTTAATCTCTGGTCAACTCTTTAATCTCTGGTCAACTCTTCATTCTCTGGTCAACTCTTTAATCTCTGTTCAACTCTTCATTCTCTGGTCAACTCTTTAATCTCTGGTCAACTCTTTAATCTCTGGTCAACTCTTCATTCTCTGGTCAACTCTTTAATCTCTGTTCAACTCTTCATTCTCTGGTCAACTCTTTAATCTCTGGTCAACTCTTTAATCTCTGGTCAACTCTTTAATCTCTGGTCAACTCTTCATTCTCTGGTCAACTCTTTAATCTCTGTTCAACTCTTCATTCTCTGGTCAACTCTTTAATCTCTGTTCAACTCTTTAATCTCTGGTCAACTCTTTAATCTCTGGTCAACTCTTTAATCTCTGGTCAACTCTTTAATCTCTGGTCAACTCTTTAATCTCTGGTCAACTCTTCATTCTCTGGTCAACTCTTTAATCTCTGTTCAACTCTTTAATCTCTGGTCAACTCTTTAATCTCTGGTCAACTCTTCATTCTCTGGTCAACTCTTTAATCTCAACAGTTGAAAAACCTGCACTTTGCACCTACTACCGTACCCCGTTCAAAGGCACTTCAGTCTTTTGTCTTGTCCATTCACCCTCTGAATGCACACATACACAATCCATGTCTCAATTGTCTCAAGGCTTAAAAATCCTTCTTTAACCTCTTCTCCTCCCCTTCAACTATACTGATTGAAGTGGATTTAACAAGTGACATCAATAAGGAATCAGAGCTTCCATAGCTTTCACCTGGAGTCACCTGGTCAGTCTACGTCATGGAAAAGGCTGCTGTTCATAATGTATTGTATACTCAGTGTACAATATGTGCGTGCGTCCGTCCATCTGTCCACCGTGCATGTGTTTGTGTACATGCATAAATGTGAACGCATGAACGTGCGTGTGTATGTGTGTGTGTGTGTGTGTGTGTGTGTGTGTGTGTGTGTGTGTGTGTGTGTGTGTGTGTGTGTGTGTGTGTGTGTGTGTGTGTGTGTGTGTGTGTGTGTGTGTGTGTGTGTGTGTGTGTGTGTGTGTGTGTGTGTGTGTGTGTGTGTGTGTGTGTGTGTGTGTGCTGTGTGTGTGTGTGTGTGTGTGTGTGTGTGTGTCTGTGATGGCCTAAATCTGTTGAGGGCATCCTCTGTAGTGAATGTAGCAGCAGGCTGTCTGATGTGTCCTCGGGGCTGTAAGGCCTGTGAACAGGTTTAATTGGTGTCAGCCAGGCCTCTTCAGTGTGAAACTCCAGCGGAAGCTGGGACAGACTTCTGGGGGGGACACAGAGAGCCAGGAAGACTTTATTAGGAGCCGTCCCTCCTCCCCCTGTAGGACTCCTATCCATCTCTATGTCTCTCTTTTCTGACTCCTCCACCCTGTAGTAGACTCCCTATCCATCTCTATGTCTCTTCTGACGCCCCTCCTCCCCCTGTAGGACTCTCTATCCATCTCTATGTCCCTCTTTTCTGGCTCCCTCCTACTGTAGGACTCATCCATCTCTATCTCTATGTCCCTTCTGGCTCCCTCCTCCTACTGTAGGACTCTATCCATCTCTATGTCCCTCTTTCTGGCTCCTCCTCCTACTGTAGAACTTATCCATCTCTATCTCTATGTCCTCTTTCTGGCCTCTCCTCCTCTGTAGGACTCTATCCATCTCTATGTCCCTCTTTCTGGCTCCTCCTCCTACTGTAGGACTCTATCCATCTCTATCTCTATGTCCTCTTTCTGACTCCTCCTCCCCCCTGTAGAACTCTATCCATCTCTATGTCCCTCTTTCTGGCTCCCTCCTCCTACTGTAGGACTCTATCCATCTCTATCTCTATGTCTCTCTTTCTGGCTCCCTCCTCCTACTGTAGGACTCTATCCATCTCTATCTCTCTATCTCTCTTTCTGGCTCCCTCCTCCCACTGTAGGACTCTATCCATCTCTATCTCTCTTTCTGGCTCCCTCCTCCTACTGTAGGACTCTATCCATCTCTATCTCTCTTTCTGGCTCCCTCCTACAGTAGGACTCTATCCATCTCTATCTCTCTTTCTGGCTCCCTCCTCCCACTGTAGGACTCACAGTGAGCTTGGGACAGTGTATATTGTTTGGGCTCTGTACTCCAGCACTTTAGATTTGAAATGATAAAGTGCAGACTGTCAGCTTTAATTTGAGGGTATTTTTATCCATATCGGGTGAACCGATTAGAAATTACAACACACACACACACACACACACACACACACACACACACACACACACACACACACACACACACACACACACACACACACACACACACACACACACACACACACACACACACACTACATCAGTCTGTCGAGAGGTTTGACATCGTGATAGAAATTACAGCCCTTTTGTACATAGTCCCCCAATCTCACACACACACACACACACACACACACACACACACACACACACACACACACACACACACACACACACACACACACACACACACACTACATCAGTCTGTCGAGAGGTTTGACATCGTGATAGAAATTACAGCCCTTTTTGTACATAGTCCCCCAATCTCTCTCTCTACACACACACACACACACACACACACACACACACACACACACACACACACACACACACACACACACACACACACACACACACACACACACACACACTACATCAGTCTGTCGAGAGGTTTGACATCGTGATAGAAATTACAGCCCTTTTTGTACATAGTCCCCCCAATCTCTCACACACACACACACACACACACACACACACACACACACACACACACACACACACACACACACACACACACACACACACACACACACACACACATACATCAGTCTGTCGAGAGGTTTGACATCGTGATAGAAATTACAGCCCTTTTTGTACATAGTCCCCCAATCTCTCTCTCACACACACACACACACACACACACACACACACACACACACACACACACACACACACACACACACACACACACACACACACACACACACACACACACACACACACACTACATCAGTCTGTCGAGAGGTTTGACATCGTGATAGAAATTACAGCCCTTTTTGTACATAGTCCCCCCAATCTCTCTCACACACACACACACACACACACACACACACACACACACACACACACACACACACACACACACACACACACACACACACACACACACACACACTACATCAGTCTGTCGAGAGGTTTGACATCGTGATAGAAATTACAGCCCTTTTTGTACATAGTCCCCCCAATCTCTCACACACACACACACACACACAGACACACACACACACACACACACACACACACACACACACACACACACACACACACACACACACACACACACACACACACACACACACACACACACACACACTACATCAGTCTGTCGAGAGGTTTGACATCGTGATAGAAATTACAGCCCTTTTTGTACATAGTCCCCCAATCTCTCACACACACACACACACACACACACACACACACACACACACACACACACACACACACACACACACACACACACACACACACACACACACACACACACACACACACACACACACACACACACACACACTACATCAGTCTGTCGAGAGAGTTTGACATCGTGATAGAAATTACAGCCCTTTTTGTACATAGTCCCCCAATCTCTCACACACACACACACACACACACTACATCAGTCTGTCGGGAGGTTTGACATCGTGATAGAAATTACAGCCCTTTTTGTACATAGTCCCCCCAATCTCTCACACACACACACACACACACACACACACACACACACACACACTACATCAGTCTGTCGAGAGGTTTGACATCGTGATAGAAATTACAGCCCTTTTGTACATAGTCCCCCAATCTCTCTCACACACACACACACACACACACACACACACACACACACACCACACACACACACACACACACACACACACACACACACACACACACACACACTACATCAGTCTGTCGAGAGGTTTGACATCGTGATAGAAATTACAGCCCTTTTTGTACATAGTCCCCCAATCTCTCACACACACACACACACACAGACACACACACACACACACACACACACACACACACACACACACACACACACACACACACACACACACACACACACACACACACACACACACACACTACATCAGTCTGTCGAGAGGTTTGACATCGTGATAGAAATTACAGCCCTTTTTGTACATAGTCCCCCAATCTCTACACACACCACCACACACACACACCCACACACACACACACACACACACACACACACACACACACACACACACACACACACACACACACACACACACACACACACACACACACACACACTACATCAGTCTGTCGAGAGGTTTGACATCGTGATAGAAATTACAGCCCTTTTTGTACATAGTCCCCCAATCTCTCACACACACACACACACACACTACATCAGTCTGTCGAGAGGTTTGACATCGTGATAGAAATTACAGCCCTTTTTGTACATAGTCCCCCCAATCTCTCACACACACACACACACACACACACACACACACACACACACACACACACACACACACTACATCAGTCTGTCGAGAGGTTTGACATCGTGATAGAAATTACAGCCCTTTTTGTACATAGTCCCCCCAATCTCTCTCACACACACACACACACACACACACACACACACACACACACACACACACACACACACACACACTACATCAGTCTGTCGAGAGGTTTGACATCGTGATAGAAATTACAGCCCTTTTTGTACATAGTCCCCCCCACTTTAGGGGACCAAAAGTTTAGGTTGTGTTTCAGATGATTTTGTGTCCAATAGAAATGAATGGTGAATAATGTATTGTGTCATTTTGGAGTCACTTTTATTGCAACTAAGAATATAACATGTTTCTAAACACTTCTACATTAATGTGGATGCTACCATGACTACAGATAGTCCTGAATTAATTGTGAATAATAATGAGTGAGAAAGTTACAGACAAACAAATATCATATAGCCAAAACAACTAAACATTTGTCACTGTACCAATATTTTTTCAGCTCACTGCATCTCTCTTTGTCTCTCTGTCTTTCCCTCTATCTCTCTTTTTGTCTTCTCTCCCTTTCTCTCTTTCTTTCTGTCTCTTTGTCTCTCTCTTTTTCTCTCTGTCTCTCATAAATACAAACTCTATCTCTCTCTTTCCCTCCACCTCTCTCTCTCCCTCTAAATATCTCTCATCATCCCTTCTCTCCCTCTAAATATCTCATCATCCCTTCTCTACCTCTAAATATCTCTCATCATCCCTTCTCTCGCCTCTAAATATCTCTCATCATCCCTTCTCTCCCTCTAAATATCTCTAGTCATCCCTTCTCTCCCTCTAAATATCTCTCATCATCCCTTCTCTCCCTCGTTCTCCTTACCCTCTCTACATCCTTCTCCAACCTCTTTATCTCTTAACCACCCACCCATCCCCCCTTCCCCCTCTCTCCTTACATCTCCCTCCCTCCCAGCCCACCCACCGACACACCCTTCCCTCCCTCTCCCCCTACATATCCACTCCTCTACATCTCCCTCTCCCTCCCTTCCTCCCTCCCCCTCTCCCCCTACATCTCCCTCTCCCCCTCCCTCCCTCTCCCCCTACATCTCCCTCTCCCCCTCCCTCCCTCTCCCCTACATCTCCCTCTCCCCCCTCCCTCCCTCTCCCCTACATCTCCCTCCCTCCCCTCCCTCCCTCTCCCCCTACATCTCCCTCCCTCCCAGTGCTATTGTTTTCCTGTTTAATGTCCGTCCTGACTGATTGACTCCTATCACTTGACTGAGTGTGTCTCAGGGGCATGTAGTGACCACAGCAGCCAGTCAGCACCTAATGATGACAGCACTTCCTGACTGACACACACACAAACACACACATATCCATGCATCCACACACACGCATGCACGCACACACACATACGCACACACACTCATACATATGTACAGACACGTGCACACTCTCTTTCTGTACATGCAGTCACTCTTTTTTACAGGGCCATTGTTTATATTAATCCACATTGATAAAAGTCTACAGACCAGTGGTCCTTCAGGTCAGTTAATCCTGTTGTTTAGCCACAGAGCTGTTGGATATTGTCTGTCTGTCTGTCTGTCTGTCTGTCTGTCTGTCTGTCGTCTGTCTGTCTGTCTGTCTGTCTGTCTGTCTGTCTGTCTGTCTGTCTGTCTGTCTGTCTGTCTGTCTGTCTGTCTGTCTGTCTGTCTGTCTGTCTGTTCTGTCTGTCTGTCTGTCTGTCTGTCTGTCTGTCTGCTCCAAAACGAGTTTACTTCTAGTTTCTTTTGAGATCTCTCCAGAGCTCCTCGGACAAATAAGAGCAATAAACACACACACACACACACACACACACACACACACACACACACACACACACACACACACACACACACACACACACACACACACACACACACACACACACACACGCACACGCGCACACGCACACGCACACGCACACACACACGCACGCGCACACACACACTCACCCCACCACTCCCCACCTCCCAGACTGTTGCCCTGACAAGTGAACCCTGACCATCAAGCCTTTCCACAATTTGTTTGTTTGTTTACAGTTTTTCTCAGTCGCTTTGGTGCATTTCTTAGATTTAAAAAAAAGTGCAATTCTTGATACTACTTGTACAAATTCCAAATCATCTAGTCACTTGTGCACATCATTAAAGCAATTTCTTATTCCTTTGAACAAATTGCAATTGATAATGTACAAGTGTCAGCTTTTTTCCACATTATCAATTGCTCATGTCATGTTGATCAAAATATAGTAGATGGTTCTCTGTTGAATAGTCTTACCCCTCAAAACATCTAGGCATTAGTTCCTTGCATAAGCCATTACATGCAAAATTGTTGAACTATTTGTCATAAACTGTCAAGCATAGTTTTACACATGTCTATTAGACTTTTTGTACAAAAACGTGAATTGATGAATTGTGCAGGTGAAATTGACCCTCACTCATGAAGGAATGTAAAAGTGTTAGTTCAACCAACAATCAACCAGTTGTCTAAATTGCTCAAAGGTGCATCTCATGAAGAATAAATTGGCAAGCATACAGTGCCATGCGAAAGTATTCGGCCCCCTTGAACTTTGCGACCTTTTGCCACATTTCAGGCTTCAAACATAAAGATATACAACTGTATGTTTTTGTGAAGAATCAACAACAAGTGGGACACAATCATGAAGTGGAACGACATTTATTGGATATTTCAAACTTTTTTAACAAAACAAAAACTTAAAAATTGGGCGTGCAAAATTATTTAGCCCCCTTAAGTTAATACTTTGTAGCGTCACCTTTTGCTGTGATTACAGCTGTAAGTCGCTTGGGGTATGTCTCTATCAGTTTTGCACATCGAGAGACTGAAATTTTTTCCCATTCCTCCTTGCAAATCAGCTCGAGCTCAGTGAGGTTGGATGGAGAGCATTTGTGAACAGCAGTTTTCAGTTCTATCCACAGATTCTCGATTGGATTCAGGTCTGAACTTTGACTTGGCCATTCTAACACCTGGATATGTTTATTTTTGAACCATTCCATTGTAGATTTTGCTTTATGTTTTGGATCATTGTCTTGTTGGAAGACAAATCTCCGTCCCAGTCTCAGGTCTTTTGCAGACTCCATCAGGTTTTCTTCCAGAATGGTCTTGTATTTGGCTTCATCCATCTTTCCATCAATTTTAACCATCTTCCCTGTCCCTGCTGAAGAAAAGCAGGCCCAAACCATGATGCTGCCACCACCATGTTTGACAGTGGGGATGGTGTGTTCAGGGTGTTGAGCTGTGTTGCTTTTACGCCAAACATAACGTTTTGCATTGTTGCGAAAAAGTTCCATTTTGGTTTCATCTGACCAGAGCACCTTCTTCCACATGTTTGGTGTGTCTCCCAGGTGGCTTGTGGCAAACTTTAAACGACACTTTTTATGGATATCTTTAAGAAATGGCTTTCTTCTTGCCACTCTTCCATAAAGGCCAGATTTGTGCAATATACGACTGATTGTTGTCCTATGGACAGAGTCTCCCACCTCAGCTGTAGATCTCTGCAGTTCATCCAGAGTGATCATGGGCCTCTTGGCTGCATCTCTGATCAGTCTTCTCCTTGTATGAGCTGAAAGTTTAGAGGGACGTCCAGGTCTTGGTAGATTTGCAGTGGTCTGATACTCCTTCCATTTCAATATTGTCGCTTGCACAGTGCTCCTTGGGATGTTTAAAGCTTGGGAAATCTTTTTGTATCCAAATCCGGCTTTAAACTTCTTCACAACAGTATCTCGGACCTGCCTGGTGTGTTCCTTGTTCTTCATGATGCTCTCTGCGCTTTTAACGGACCTCTGAGACTATCACAGTGCAGGTGCATTTATACAGAGACTTGATTACACACAGGCAGATTGTATTTATCATCATTAGTCATTTAGGTCAACATTGGATCATTCAGAGATCCTCACTGAACTTCTGCAGAGAGTTTGCTGCACTGAAAGTAAAGGGGCTGAATAATTTTGCACGCCCAATTTTTCAGTTTTTGATTTGTTAAAAAAGTTTGAAATATCCAATAAATGTCATTCCACTTCATGATTGTGTCCCACTTGCTGTTGATTCTTCACAAAAAAATACAGTTTTATATCTTTATGTTTGAAGCCTGAAATGTGGCAAAAGGTCGCAAAGTTCAAGGGCCGAATACTTT
>NW_025752793.1:0-11867 GCF_021184085.1 Oncorhynchus gorbuscha
TGAAACACATATACCTATAGGTTTATTATGAAACACATATACCTATAGGTTTATTATGAAACACATATACCTATAGGGTTATTATGAAACACATATACCTATAGGGTTATTATGAAACACATATACCTAGGGTTATTATGAAACACATATACCTATAGGTTTATTATGAAACACATATACCTATAGGGTTATTATGAAACACATATACCTATAGGTTTATTATGAAACACATATACCTATAGGTTTATTATGAAACACATATACCTATAGGGTTATTATGAAACACATATACCTATAGGTTTATTATGAAACACATATACCTATAGGGTTATTATGAAACACATATACCTATAGGGTTATTATGAAACACATATACCTATAGGTTTATTATGAAACACATATACCTATAGGGTTATTATGAAACACATATACCTATAGGGTTATTATGAAACATCTATACCTATAGGGTTATTATGAAACATCTATACCTATAGGTTTATTATGAAAAAAGGGCGCAACATTTTGACAAATATGGGTTGAATTTGAATTGCTTGAAGTTACTTTACCAATTATGCCTATCAATATTATATTGGCAGACTTATATAGCAGCAAATTCAGTGTTTTCACTTCCTAAATATTCAGCAATTAAGACTCAAATAGTTAATACGACCTCTTCAAACTTTAGCTTGCCCTGGGCAAACGTTTGGGTTCTGATTGATATGCTGGTTTTGATTGACATGCGAAATTTATGTTAGGGAGTCAACCATTGTGCTTAGCAGTTCAGAACCCCCAAATGCAAATATCAAGAGCATACTGAACGTTGGATAACTATTACCTCAAGTGTCGCCTGTTTTTCTAACTAATGACAATACATCACTTTTTAAATGTCATTTTGGTAATCGCTGGGGTTGTCATGGTAAAAGGTAAAGAGGTTGGTAGTTATGGGATATGAATTTGAAGGTTTCTGAAGCGGCTGAGTGTAAGTTTGACAGACCAAAAACCCCTGTTCCTCCCATGCCATGTATAGCTTGTCGTCATATGTGAAGATTGCAGAAGCGACGCAGAGGTTATCAGCAGGTGCAGTGAGGGCAGGACAGAAATGAATGGTAACATTTCATAATATAATCTAATGAATAATTAGAAAACTAACTAAATATAATATTTCTTAGAAATTCACCATTAAGTCTACTCACATGAGATAATTGTTTTAACATTATATGGAAATATTTGTTTGTTTTGTTTTAACCGCATGTGCCTGTCAACAACTCTAAAATAGGTATTTTGCTAAAAGGTTTTAATTGGAATGAACCGGATAACCTGAGATGTCTCATTTCCGCGCAACTCCATTGTCACATGCGTAATGTGCGCCAAAGTTTTCATTGCGCACATGTAGGCTATAAAGGCTAAAGAATTCGGCACACATGCATCCTAACCGCGGTATATTGTTCTATTCAGGGAACACCAGTAGAAGTATTGGATGAAGATGTATGCTCCCTCGCCTCATCCTCCCCGTCGCTGCGAGATATGGTATATGTCATGCAGGTAAAAGAGGACCCAAAAGCGACTTAACAGAAACAGAGTTTATTAAAGTCCAAAACGGAATAACAGAATTCCTCTAGACTTGTAGAGGGGAAACAACTGGAGAAGCGGCCACAGACTGCAGGTCGCTTCGGGTAGGCGCAGGCCGTAGTCGACTGAGACACCTGCTCACACGCAGCATCTGATGAAGGCACAAAACACGACAGGACAGGGTGATACACAATCACGGCAAAAACACGACAGGACAGGGCGAAACGCAATCACGGCATGGTGAATACAATACAAGGAACCGACGGAACAGGAACGGATCACAAAGGAATAAATAGGGACTCTAATCAGGGGAAAGGATCGGGAACAGGTGTGGGAAGACTAAATGATGATTAGGGAATAGGAACAGCTGGGAGCAGGAACGGAACGACAGAGAGAAGAGAGAGAGCGAGAGAGTGAGAGAGGGAGGGGGAGAGAGAGGGATAGAACCAAACAAGACCAGCAGAGGGAAACGAATAGCATGGGGAGCACAGGGACAAGACATGACAATAAATGACAAACATGACAGTACCCCCACTCACCGAGCGCCTCCTGGCGCACTCGAGGAGGAATCCTGGCGGCAACGGAGGAAATCATCGATGAGCGAACGGTCCAGCACGTCCCGAGACGGAACCCAACTCCTCTCCTCAGGACCGTAACCCTCCCAATCCACTAGGTATTGGTGACCCCGTCCCCGAGAACGCATGTCCATAATCTTATGTACCTTGTAAATAGGTGCGCTCTCGACAAGGACGGGAGGGGGGAGGGAAGACGAACGGGGTGCGAAGAAAGGGCTTAACACAGGAGACATGGAAGACAGGATGGACGCGACGAAGATGTCGCGGAAGAAGCAGTCGCACAGCGACAGGATTGACGACCTGGGAGACACGGAACGGACCAATGAACCGCGGAGTCAACTTACGAGAAGCTGTCGTAAGAGGAAGGTTGCAGTGGAAAGCCACACTCTCTGGCCGCAACAATACCTTGACTCTTAATCCTGCGTTTATTGGCGGCTCTCACCGTCTGTGCCCTGTAACGGCAAAGTGCAGACCTCACCCTCCTTCCAGGTGCGCTCACAACGTTGGACAAACGCTTGAGCGGAGGGAACGCTGACTCGGCAAGCTGGGATGAGAACAGAGGAGGCTGGTAACCCAGACTACTCTGAAACGGAGATAACCCGGTAGCAGACGAAGGAAGCGATTGTGAGCGTATTCTGCCCAGGGAGCTGTTCTGCCCAAGACGCAGGGTTTCTGAAAGAAAGGCTGCGTAGTATGCGACCAATCGTCTGATTGGCCCCTCTGCTTGACCGTTAGACTGGGGATGAAACCCGGAAGAGAGACTGACGGACGCACCAATCAAACGACAGAACTCCCTCCAAAACTGTGACGTGAATTGCGGGCCTCTGTCTGAAACGGCGTCTAACGGGAGGCCATGAATTCTGAATACATTCTCAATAATGATTTGTGCCGTCTCCTTAGCGGAAGGAAGTTTAGCGAGGGGAATGAAATGTGCCGCCTTAGAGAACCTATCGACAACCGTCAGAATCACAGTCTTCCCCGCAGACAAAGGCAGACCGGTAATGAAGTCTAAGGCAATGTGAGACCATGGTCGAGAAGGAATGGGGAGCGGTCTGAGACGACCGGCAGGAGGAGAGTTACCCGATTTAGTCTGCGCGCAGTCCGAACAAGCAGCCACGAAACGGCGCGTGTCACGCTCCTGAGTCGGCCACCAAAAGCGCTGGCGAATAGACGCAAGAGTGCCTCGAACACCGGGATGACCAGCTAACTTGGCAGAGTGAGCCCACTGAAGAACAGCCAGACGAGTGGAAACAGGAACGAAAAGGAGGTTACTAGGACAAGCGCGCGGCGACGCAGTGTGCGTGAGTGCTTGCTTAACCTGTCTTTCAATTCCCCAGACTGTTAACCCGACAACACGCCCATAAGGAAGAATCCCCTCGGGATCAGTAGAAGCCACAGAAGAACTAAACAGACGGGATAAGGCATCAGGCTTGGTGTTCTTGCTACCCGGACGGTAAGAAATCACAAACTCGAAACGAGCGAAAAACAACGCCCAACGAGCTTGACGGGCATTAAGTCGTTTGGCAGAACGGATGTACTCAAGGTTCTTATGGTCTGTCCAAACGACAAAAGGAACGGTCGCCCCTCCAACCACTGTCGCCATTCGCCTAGGGCTAAGCGGATGGCGAGCAGTTCACGGTTACCCACATCATAGTTGCGCTCAGATGGCGACAGGCGATGAGAAAAATAAGCGCAAGGATGAACCTTATCGTCAGACTGGAAGCGCTGGGATAGGATGGCTCCCACGCCTACCTCTGAAGCGCCAACCTCGACAATGAATTGTCTAGTGACGTCAGGAGTAACGAGGATAGGAGCGGACGTAAAACGTTCTTTTAGAAGATCAAAGCTCCCTGGGCGGAACCGACCACTTAAAACACGTCTTGACAGAAGTAAGAGCTGTGAGAGGGGCAGCAACTTGACCGAAATTACGAATGAAACGCCGATAGAAATTAGCGAAACCTAAAAAGCGCTGCAACTCGACACGTGACCTTGGAACGGGCCAATCACTGACAGCTTGGACCTTAGCGGAATCCATCTGAATGCCTTCAGCGGAAATAACGGAACCGAGAAAAGTAACGGAGGAGACATGAAAAGAGCACTTCTCAGCCTTTACGTAGAGACAATTCTCTAAAAGGCGCTGTAGAACACGTCGAACGTGCTGAACATGAATCTCGAGTGACGGAGAAAAATCAGGATATCGTCAAGATAGACAAAAACAAAATGTTCAGCATGTCTCAGAACATCATTAACTAATGCCTGAAAAACAGCTGGCGCATTGGCGAGACCGAACGGCAGAACCCGTACTCAAAATGCCCTAACGGAGTGTTAAACGCCGTTTTCCACTCGTCCCCTCTCTGATGCGCACGAGATGGTAAGCGTTACGAAGGTCCAACTTAGTAAAGCACCTGGCTCCCTGCAGAATCTCGAAGGCTGATGACATAAGGGGAAGCGGATAACGATTCTTAACCGTTATGTCATTCAGCCTCGATATCCACGCAGGGGCGCAGAGTACCGTCCTTCTTTTAACAAAAAGAACCCCGCCCCGGCCGGAGAAGAAGAAGGCACTATGGTACCGGCGTCAAGAGACACAGACAAATAATCCTCGAGAGCCTTACGTTCGGGAGCCGACAGAGAGTATAGTCTACCTCGAGGAGGAGTGGTCCCCGGAAGGAGATCAATACTACAATCATACGACCGGTGAGGAGGAAGGGAGTTGGCTCGGGACCGACTGAAGACCGTGCGCAGATCATGATATTCCTCCGGCACTCCTGTCAAATCGCCAGGTTCCTCCTGAGAAGTAGGGACAGAAGAAATGGGAGGGATGGCAGACATTAAACACTTCACATGACAAGAAACGTTCCAGGATAGGATAGAATTACTAGACCAATTAATAGAAGGATTATGACATACAAGCCAGGGGTGACCCAAAACAACAGGTGTAAACGGTGAACGGAAAATCAAAAAAGAAATAGTCTCACTGTGGTTACCAGATACTGTGAGAGTTAAAGGTAGTGTCTCAAATTTGATACTGGGAAGATGACTACCATCTAAGGCAAACATGGGCGTAGGCCTGTCTAACGGTCTGAAAGGAATGTTATGTTTCCGAGCCCATGCTTCGTCCATGAAACAACCCTCAGCCCCAGAGTCAATCAAAGCACTGCATGTAGACCGAACCGGTCCAGCGTAGATGGACCGACATAGTAGTACAAGATCTAGATGAAGGACCTGAGTAGTAGCGCCACCAGTAGCCCTCCGCTTACTGATGGGCTCTGGCCTCTTACTGACATGAATTAACAAAATGTCCAGCAACTCCGCAATAGAGGCACAGGCGGTTGGTGATCCTCCGTCCCTCTCCTTATTCGAGATGCGAATCCCTCCCAGCTGCATGGGCTCAGTCTCAAAGCCAGAGGAGGGAGATGGTTGCGATGCGGAGCAGGGAAACACCGTTGATGCGAGCTCTCTTCCACGAGCCCGGTGACGAAGATCTACCCGTCGTTCTATGCGGATGGCGAGCAATCAAAGAGTCCACATCTGAAGGAACCTCCCGGGAGAGAATCTCATCCTTAACCACTGCGTGGAGTCCCTCCAGAAAACGAGCGAGCAGCGCCGGCTCGTTCCACTCACTAGAGGCAGCAAGAGTGCGAAACTCAATGGAATAATCCGTTATGGACCGCTCACCTTGGCATAAGGAAGCCAGGGCCCTAGAAGCCTCCCCACCAAAAACTGAACGGTCAAAAACCCGAATCATCTCCTCTTTAAAGTTCTGGAATCTGTTAGAGCAATCAGCCCTTGCCTCCCAGATAGCTGTGCCCCATTCTCGAGCCCGGCCAGTAAGGAGTGAAATGACGTAAGCAACCCGAGCTCTCTCTCTAGAGTATGTGTGGGGTTGAGAGAGAACACAATCTCACACTGCGTGAGAAAGGAGCGGCACTCAGTGGGCTGCCCGGAGTAGCAAGGTGGGTTATTAACCCTGGGTTCTGGAGGCTCGGCAGGCCAGGAGTAACAGGTGGCACGAGACGAGACTCTGGAACTGTCCAGAGAGGTCGGAAACCTGAGCGGCCAGGTTCTCCACGGCATGGCGAGCAGCAGACAATTCCTGCTCGTGTCTGCCGAGCATGGCTCCTGATTTCGACGGCAGTGTAACGAGCGCCTGAAGTCGCTGGGTCCATTCCTTGGTCGGTTCCTTCTGTCATGCAGGTAAAAAGAGGACCCAAAAGCGACTTAACAGAAACAGAGTTTATTAAAGTCCAAAACGGAATAACAGAATTCCTCTAGACTTGTAGAGGGGAAACAACTGGAGAAGCGGCCACAGACTGCAGGTCGCTTCGAGGGTAGGCGAGGCCGTAGTCGACTGAGACACCTGCTCACACGCAGCATCTGATGAAGGCACAAACACGACAGGACAGGGTGATACACAATCACGGCAAAAACACGACAGGACAGGGCGAAACGCAATCACGGCATGGTGAATACAATACAAGGAACCGATTTGAACAGGAACGGATCACAAAGGAATAAATAGGGACTCTAATCAGGGGAAAGGATCGGGAACAGGTGTGGGAAGACTAAATGATGATTAGGGGAATAGGAACAGCTGGGAGCAGGAACGGAACGACAGAGAGAAGAGAGAGCGAGAGAGTGAGAGAGGGAGGGGGAGAGAGAGGGATAGAACCAAACAAGACCAGCAGAGGGAAACGAATAGCATGGGGAGCACAGGGACAAGACATGACAATAAATGACAAACATGACAGTATATCCGCCTCTGTTGGGTAGAACTGTTTGTGCAAGTTGCAGTGAGGAAATTGTGGATAAATACTTGCTGAAGGTAAAATATGTGGTTTCATCTTGTCGCAACATTTCACATTTCGTTGGAGTGCTCATTTCGTGCATATCTTGTGCTTTTTGTATACGATTTTAGTAGACTAACTGTACGACAATATGTTTTTGCGTTTGCATTTCTACTAAATAATGTCCGAATATTATTATGTTATTTAATGATCATGTTTTTTTCACAGGTTAACGACTTGTGCTGGCATGTGCGTTGTCTCTCCTGTATAGCACGTGTCAAACATCGCTTGGCAGTCATACAAGTTGTTACATCAAAGACAAAGAGGTCTTCTGCAAATTGGACTACTTTAGGTATTTCAGATTGTTTTTGCATATTAAATCAAATCGAAAGTGATTTTTAAATAACATTTTTGCCATTTATGTATATAGCCTACATGTGCACATCCTTCAGTATTTATCCTGTATAATATTTATTTGTAACACGTAATTCCAATATTCAACTGCCATCTAACCAACAGGGCAGTTATTTACCTGATTTTTAAAACCTGTATTTATTGCAGAAGGTATGGAACATGGTGCGCGTGCTCTTGCCGAAATATATACTCTACCGACTGGGTCCGCTGGGCGAAGGGCAACGTATACCACCTGGCGTGTTTCGCCTGTTTCTCCTGTAAGAGGCAGTTGTCCATGGGAAGAGTTTGCCCTGGTGGAGGAGAAGGTGCTGTGTCAAAGACATTACGACTGTATGCTGACAACCTGAAATGTGCCCTGGAGAAAGGTGAGCATTTTGCAGTGGTGATACAAATTCACAACTTCTGCTGATATAGGGAGCTGAATGATGATAGACAATACATCTATAAACTCATCATAATCTGCAGCAATATTGATAAATTAAAAACCTAAAAACGAATTATGATTTATTATCAACATAGGTCAAGTGGAGCCTAAATAAGTAACACAATATATATTGTTGAAGGTGTTTCTTAAATGTATAATATTTGCACCTGTTCCTGAATTAATCAATGCTTATTGTGATGTCTGGAGAACTACTGCTCAGAAGCAACTAAAATGTTAACTCTGCTTATTGGCTTATGTTTGTTAAAATGTTCTGAAACCACTGAGAGAAAAAACAATACAATGAATCAATTATTCAACATCTTTGATTAATATTTTCTGGTCAAAGTGATCATAGGAGATACAGTGCCGTCAGAAAGTATTCATACCCCTTGACTTATTCCACATTTTGTTGTGTTACAGCCTGAATTCAAAATGGATTGAATATATGTTTTTTCTCACCCATCTGAACATAATACATCATAATGACAAAGTGAAAACATAGTGTTTGCAAATTTAGTGAAAATGAAATAAAGAAATATCGTATTTACATACACTACCTGTCCAAAGTTTTAGAACACCTACTCATTCAAGGGTTTTTCATTATTTTGACTATTTCTACACTGTAGAGTAGAGTAACAGTGAGGACATCAAAACTCTGAAATAACACATAAGGAATCATGTGGTAACCAAAGTGTTAAACAAATATAAATAAAGTTTATATTTGAGATTCTTCAAATAACCACTCTTTCCCTTGATGACAGCTTTGCACACTATTGCCATTCTCTCAACCAGATTTATGAGGTAGTCACCTGAATGCATTTCAATCATTACATGAATATCAGTCAATACTGAACATTTCAAGAACTTTCTTCAAGTGCAGTCGCAAAACCACCAAGTGCTATGATGAAACTGGCTCTCATGAGGAATGGAAGACCTAGAGTTCTCTGTTGCAGAGGATAAGTTCGTTAGAGTTACCAACCTTCAAAGTTCACGTAACAGACACATCTAAACATCAACTGTTCAGTGGAGACTGCAAGAAATCAGGCCTTCATGGTCGAATGGCTGTAAATAAACCACAACTAAAGGACACCAATAAGAAGAAGAGACTTGCTTGGGCCAAGAAACACGTGCAATGGACATGAGACAGGTGGAAATTTGTCCTTTGGTCTGGAGTCCAAATTGGAGATTTTTGGTTCCCACTGTATATCAAATCAAAGTTTATTTGTCAGCGGCGCCCGAATACAACAGGTGTAGTAGACCTTTACAGTGAAATGCTTAATTACAGCCTCTAACCAACAGTGCAATTTTTAAGTTAAAAAAAGGGGTATTAGGTGAAAATAGATAATTAAAGAAATTGGGTCAAACATTTAGGGTAGCCTTCCACAAGCTTCCCACAATAAGTTTGCATTTTGGGTCACCATTTGTCCTGACAGAGCTGGTGTAACCGAGTCAGGTTTGTAGGCCTCATTGCTCGCACACGCTTTTTCAGTTCTGTCTACACATTTTCGATAGGTTTGAGGTCAGGGCTTTGTGATGGCCACTCTAATACCTTAACTTTGTTGTCCTTAAGCCATTTTGCCACAACTTTGGAAGTATGCTTGAGGTTATTGTCCATTTGGAAGACCCATTTGCTAATTAAGCTTTAACTTCCTAACTGATGTCTTGAGGTGTTGCTTTAATATATCCACATCATTTTCCTACCTCATGAAGCCATCTATTTTGTGAAGTGCACCAGTCCCTCCTGCAGCAAAGCACCCCCACAACATTTTTATTTTTATTTTTTAATTTTACCTTTATTTAACCAGGCAAGTCAGTTAAGAACACATTCTTATTTCTGACGGCCTGGGAACAGTGGGTTAACTGCCTGTTCCAGGGGCAGAACAACAGATTTGTACCCCTCCCTTAAAAGATTTAGATGCACTATTGTAAAGTGGCTGTTCCACTGGATGTCATAAGGTGAATGCACCAATTTGTAAGTCGCCTGGATAAGAGCGTCTGCTACAAATGACTTAAATGTAAATGTAAAATGTCAACTACGGGGTTTGAACTGCAACCTTCTGGTTACTAGTCCAACGCTCTAACCACTAGGCTACGCTGCCGCCCGTGCTTCACGGTTGGGATAGTGTTCTTCGGCTTGCAAGCCTCCCTTTTCCTCCAACTTAACAATGGGTCATTATGGCCAAACAGTTCTATTTTGTGTCATCAGACCAGAGGACATGTGCATTTGCAAACCGTAGTCTGGCTTTTTTAATGGCGGTTTGGAGCAGTGGCTTCTTCCTTGCTGAGCGGCCTTTCAGTTATGTCGATATAGGGACTAATTTTACTGTGGATATAGATACTTTTGTACCAGTTTCTCCCAGCATCTTCAAAGTCCTTTGCTGTTGTTCTGGGATTGATTTGCACTTTTGAGACCAAAGTACGATCATCTCTAGGGAGACAGGACGTGTCTCCTTCCTGAGCGGCATGATGGTTCGTTTGTCCCACGGACTTCTCCAGACCATTCCGGAGACCTTCCCCTTACCTCACCTCGCTCATCAACTTATCCCTGACCGCTGGCTACGTCCCTTCCGTCTTCAGAGAGAGCGAGAGTTGCACCCTCTGGAAAAACCACACTGATCCCTCCGATGTCAACAACTACAGACCAGTATCCCTTCTTTTCTCTCCAAAAACTTGAAGCGTGCCGTCCTTGGTCAGCTCTCGCTATCTCTCTCAGAATGACCTTCTTGATCCAAATCAGTCAGGTTTCAAGACTAGTCATTCAACTGAGACTGCTCTTCTCTGCATCACGGAGGCGCTCCGGCACCGCTAAAGCTAACTCTCTCCTCTGCTCTCATCCTTCTAGACCTATCGGCTGCCTTGATACTGTGAACCATCAGATCCTCCCTCCACCTCTCCGAGTTGGGCATCTCAAGCGGCCCACGCGGTTACAGTCTACCTGACAGGTGGCTCTAGCTCAGGTGCTGGCGAGAATCTGTCTCCCTCACTCACGCGCTCTCACCACTGGTGTCCCCAGGGCTCTGTTCTAGGCCCTCTCCTATTCGCTAAGGCACAAGTCACGGCTCTGTCATAACCTCCACATGAGGTCTCTCTCCTATCATTGCTAATACAGACTGACACCAATTAATCTTCTCCTTTCCCCTTCTGATGACAGGTGGCGAACAAAGCATCTCTGCACATGTCTGCCCAGACATATCAGTGTGGATGATCACCACCTCAAGCTGAATCGGTGAAGACGGAGCTGCTCTTCCTCCCGGGAAGGACTGCCCGTTCCATGATCTACGCCATCACGGTTGACAACTTTCATTTGTGTCCTCCCAGAGCGCGCTAAGAACCTTGGCGTGATCCTGGACAACAAACTGTAGTTCTCCAACTAACATCAAGGTGGTGGCCCGTTCCTGTAGGTTCATGCTCTACAACATCCGCAGAGTACGGCCCTGCCTCACACAGGAAGCGGCGCAGGTCACAATCCAGGCACTTGTCATCTCCCGTCTGGATTACTGCAACGCTGTTGGCTGGGCTCCTGCCTGTGCCATTAAACCCCACAGCTCATCCAGAACGCCGCAGCCCGTCTAGTGTTCAACCTTCCCAAGTTCTCTCCGATCACCCCGCCCTCCGCTCTCTCCATGGCTGGTTGGAGGCTCGCATCCGCTACAACACCATGGGTGCTTGCCCTCTGCGGGCTGTGAGGGTAACGGCACCTCAGTACCTCCAGGCTCTGATCAGGCCCTACACCCAAATAAGGGCACTGCGTTCATCCACCTCTGGCCTGCTCGCCTCCCTACCACTGAGGAAGTACAGTTCCCGCTCAGCTCAGTCAAAACTGTTCGCTGCTCTGGCTCCCCAATGGTGGAACAAACTCCCTCACGACGCCAGGACAGCGGAGTCAATCACCACCTTCCGGAGACACTTGAAACCCCACCTCTTTAAGGAATACCTAGGATAGGATAAAGTAATCCTTCTCACCCCCTCCCCCCTTAAAATATTTAGATGCACTATTGTAAAGTGGTTGTTCCACTGGATGTCATAAGGTGAATGCACCAATTTGTAAGTCGCTCTGGATAAGAGCGTCTGCTAAATGACTTAAATGTAAATGTAAAT
>NW_025752794.1:0-11859 GCF_021184085.1 Oncorhynchus gorbuscha
CAGCGATGTGGGAGATCAACAACTACAGGAAGTGTCCTCCACAGCGATGTGGGAGAGCAACAACTACAGGAAGTGTCCTCCACAGCGATGTGGCAGAGCAACAACTACAGGAAGTGTCCTCCACAGCGATGTGGGAGAGCAACAACTACAGGAAGTGTCCTCCACAGCGATGTGGGAGAGCAACAACTACAGGAAGAGTCCTCCACAGCGATGTGGGAGATCAACTACTACAGGAAGTGTCCTCCACAGTGATGTGGGAGATCAACAACTACAGGAAGTGTCCTCCACGGCAATGTGGCAGAGCAACAACTACAGGAAGTGTCCTCCACAGCGATGTGGGAGAGCAACAACTACAGGAAGTGTCCTCCACAGCGATGTGGGAGATCAACAACTACAGGAAGTGTCCACCACAGCGATGTGGGAGAGCAACAACTACAGGAAGTGTTTGGTTGCGGTCTTTGCAGCTCAAGGTGTCACAACCACTTATTGAGTCGGCAATGACTTTTTCCACACAGTGCGTTGCATAACGTTGTTAAATAAATTAAATAAACTTATAGAGTATATTTGTTTGTTATTTGTAAAAGTAGGTTCCCTTTATCTAATGTTAGATTTTGGGTTGATACTGTCAATATAGTATTAAATATAGCCTGGGCTGAGTAGGTATCAGTATAGTATTAAATATAGCCTGGGCTGAGTAGGTATCAGTATAGTATTGAATATAGCCTGGGTTGAGTAGGTATCAGTATAGTATTAAATATAGCCTGGGCTGAGTAGGTATCAATATATCAGTATAGTATTAAATATAGCCTGGGCTGAGTAGGTATCAATATAGTATTAAATATAGCCTGGACTGAGTAGGTATCAGTATAGTATTAAATATAGCCTGGGCTGAGTAGGTATCAGTATAGTATTAAATATAGCCTGGGCTGAGTAGGTATCAATATAGTATTAAATATAGCCTGGGCTGAGTAGGTATCAATATAGTATTAAATATAGCCTGGGCTGAGTAGGTATTAGTATAGTATTAAATATAGCCTGGACTGAGTAGGCATCAGTATAGTATTAAATATAGCCTGGACTGAGTAGGTATAAGTATAGTATTAAATATAGCCACAATATAGTATTAAAAATAGCCATAGCTGAGTCGATATTAAGAAACAGTGTTTCGGGGTTGAACAGGGAGTACAGGAAGGGGCTGAGGACGCACCCTTGTCGGGCCCCAGTGCTGAGGGTCAGCGAAGTGGAGATGTTTTTCCTACCTTCACCTGGGGGCAGCCCGTCAGAAGGTCCAGGACCCAGTTGCACAGGGCGGGATTGAGACCCAGGGCCTCCAGCTTGATGTTGAGCTTGGAGGGTACTGTGGTGTTGGAATGCAAACTGAAGTGGGTCTAGGTAAGGTGTAGGTGATATGCACCTTGACTAGTCTCTCAAAATACTTCATGATGACAGAGGTGAGTGCTACGGGCGGTAGTAATTTCGTTCAGTTATCTTTGCCTTCTTGGGTACAGGACCAATGGTGGCCATCTTGAAGCATGTGGTGACAACAGACAGAGCACTGGAATATGTCTGTAAAGATGCTCTGAGAATGCGGCTAGGGATGCCATCTGTTCCAGCAGCCTTGCAAGGGTTAACACGTTTAAATGTTTTGCTCACACATCGGCTACAGAGAAGGAGCGAGGGCGTGGGGTCCTTGTTAGCGGGCCGCGAGCGGTGGCACAGTATTTTCCTCAAAGCGGGCAAAGAAGGTGTTTAGTTTGTCTGGACCCGTGACGTCGTTGTCTGTGACGTGGCTGGTATTCTTTTTGTTTTCTGTGATTTCGTTGGGACCTTGCCACATATGTCTTGTGTCTGAGCCGTTGAATTGCAACTCCACTTTGTCCCTGCACCGGCATTTTGCTTGTTTGATTGAAACTCTTTATATTCAGCCATATTCCCAGACCTATTTCCATGGTTAATGCGGTGGTTTGAGCTTTCTGTTTTGCGTGAATACCGCCATTGTTTCTGGTTAGGATTAGGATAGGTTTTAATAGTCACAGTGCAACATCTCCAATGCACATGCTTGTAAACTCACTCACCGAGTCAACGTGTAGATTGATGTTGTTCTCTGAGACTGATCGGAACACTTATCCCAGTCCGCATGATCAAAACAATCTTGCGTGATTCCGATTGGTCAGACCAGCATTGAATGGTTCTTGTCACTGGTACATCCTGTTTGACTTTCTGCCTGTCAGACGGTAGGAGCAAGATGGCATCGTGGTCGGATTTGCCAAAGGAGGTGGGGGTGGGGGGTGATTGAGTGTATTGCCCCTCGAGTACTATAATCAATATTCTGATATAATTTAGGCTTTGCTTTTTCTTAAAATCCCCAAAAACAACAAATGCAGCCCCAGGATATATAGTTTCCAGGTTACATAGAGCCCAGTGAAGTTCCTTGAGGGCCGTCAGTGGTGTCTGCTTCAGGGGAATGTACACAGTGACGATAACTGACAAGAATTCTCTTGGGAGGTAATATGGCTGGCACTTGATTGTAAAGAATTCTAGATCGGGTGGAGCAGAATGACTTTAGTTCTGGGATGTTGTTGTGGTTGGCACCATGCCGTTTTTCATGAAGCATACACTCTCCCATCCTTCCTCTTCCCAGAGAGGCTGATCTCTACGGCACCATGCATGGTGACGCCCGCGGCTGAACCGATTCTGACAACATATCCCGAGAGAGCCATGTTTCCGTGAAACAGAGAATGTTACAATCTCTGATGTCTTTTTGGAAGGCAAACGTTGCTCGACTTCATCCACCTTGTTGTGAAGAGACTGGACATTGACAAGTAGTATACTCCTGACCAGGAGGCCACTCCGTATGCCCCTCTGCGGCGCCCGTTGTTTTGGGTCGGCTTCTGGGATTAGATCCATTGTCCTGGGTGGTGGTCAAACAGACGATCTGATTCAGGAAATTCCTGGTCGTAATATTTTTGTAATTTGACGTTGCTCTTATATCCAATAGTTCTCTCTCCGGCTGTATGATTTAAGACTTCCTGGGGTAAACAATTTAAGAAATAATACATAAAAAAATAAAAAATACTGCATAGTTCCCAAAGAACTCGAAGCGAGGCGACCATCTTTGTCAATGCCAATCTGTTTTTTTACACCTCAGTGCATCTTTTGACATTACTGATGATATGGAAAAACATAGAAAATGTGTTATGGCTTTACATCCCCTGCTATATTGTTTATCAAGAGTTACCTGTCTAACAGAACACAGAGGGTGTTATGTAATGGAAGCCTCTCCAACATAATCCAGGTAGAATCAGGAATTCCCCAAGGCAGCTGTCTAGGCCCATTACTTTGTAAAATCTTTACCAATGACCTGCCACTGGCACTGAGTAAAGCCTGTGTGATTATGTATGCTGACGACTCAACATTATACACATTATACATATATATATATATATTATAACATTATACACATCAAGCTACCACAGCAAGTGAATTCACTGCAACACTTAACATAGAGCTGCAGTCCGTTTTACAATTGGTGGCAAGTAATAAGATAGTACTAGATATTTCAAAAACTAAAAGCATTGTATTTGGGACAAACCGATGGGCGCCTGACTTTGTCTGAAATTCGGAGTGCAAAAGTTAGGGCAATCTTTACTTATTTTATAAAACCATTTTCCTATAATTATACACTGTTTCTTAACAGTGATATTCCATATTTTCTTAGATTTTGCCACAATAAATTATAATGAAAACATTTTTAATGACTAGATTACTAATCTACTCTCATCCCTGATAATCCCACCCACAATATTTAATAGACATGTCTGAAACCCTATCAATCGTATGAATTGATACTGAGAAACAACTTGACCCTTTTCTAAAAACACCACCCCATAGCGATTGATTGACAGGTTTGAAACCAAACCTTCCAATATGGCAGTGTTATCTGGTAGGTCATTGAACAAGATAAGTCAACTTAAAAATGCAATCTGGAGTTGTGTATTAAATTTGGTCATGTTCATAGAAAAACAAAATGCATGATTAATTATTGTATCCTGTGGTAAGAATAGCAGGCCTAATTTCTGCCATGCGATCTGGCAGTCTGGATCAAAACAGGTTAAAATGTTAAAATATAGTCAAATATTAGTAGATTAGTTCTCACACAGAGATATGAAGATTATAATGATGGTGTGGGGTTTCCATGGAACCTTGCCTTAGACATTGTACATCTCACTCTCTCTCTCTCTCTCTCTCTCTCTCTCTCTCTCTCTCTCTCTCTCTCTCTCTCTCTCTCTCTCTCTCCTCCTCCTCTCCTCTCTCTCTCTCTCCTCCTCTCCTCTCTCTCTCTCTCTCCCATCTTCACTCAGTCCCAGTCTCACTCCAGTCTGAGGACTGGGTTCCTTTAATTATTAAGTTGTGTCTCAAATATCACCCTATTTTCACTAGGGTGCTCCTTTGGGATGCCATCTTAGTCTTTGTTCTGAATGGGTGAAAAGTTGATCCTGAACCTGACAGGACTTGATTATGTGTCATTTAATATTCCTCAGAGAATGGCACATTACACTTCCAATAAAGATATATTTTTAAATTCAAAGTTGAGGAAATTGTAGATGGAATCCAAATCCCAATTATTTGCATGAACGTTCTGTGGTTCAATGCTTTTCTGTGCAGGAATTCAACCTGAGGGGCTTGACAGTGCAGGAACAACATCCAACAGAACTTTTATTGGCAGTTTGTTGAAGATGAGAAGATATTTAGTAACGCTTGGTAGGACAATTGAAGTTTGCATCAGCAATTGGCAGAGTTTGGGACAGAGGCTAACACCAGAATGAGACTTGTTAATTTGATTCATAAATGGGTAGTCAACCAAATGTCCTGTGTCACTTCTGCACTTGGTGAACTTTGAAGGCTGGGAGCAGACATATGGGGTGCTATAAACTTGATTAGTCATCATGGTATCAGTCTGAGAGTTCTGGAAGTGTTTCTGAACATTCTATAAGTGTCTGAGAGTTCTGGAAGTGTGTCTGAGAGTTCCAGAAGTGTCTGAGAGTTCTGGAAGTGTTTCTGAACATTCTATAAGTGTCTGAGTTCTGGAAGTGTGTCTGAGAGTTCTGGAAGTGTGTCTGAACATTCTATAAGTGTCTGAGAGTTCTGGAAGTGTGTCTGAGAGTTCCATAAGTGTCTGAGAGTTCTGTAAGTGTCTGAGAGTTCTGTAAGTGTGTCTGAGAGTTCCAGAAGTGTCTGAGAGTTCTGGAAGTGTTTCTGAACATTATATAAGTGTCAGAGAGTTCTGAAGTGTTTCTGAGAGCTCTGGAAGTGTGTCACAACATTCTATAAGTGTCTGAGAGTTCTGGAAGTGTGTCTGAGAGTTCCAGAAGTGTCTGAGAGTTCTGGAAGTGTCTGAGAGTTCTGTAAGTGTGTCTGAGAGTTCCAGAAGTGTCTGAGAGTTCTGGGAAGTGTTTCTGAACATTATATAAGTGTCAGAGAGTTCTGAAAGTGTTTCTGAGAGAGTTCTGGAAGTGTGTCTGAACATTCTATAAGTGTCTGAGAGTTCTGGAAGTGTGTCTGAGAGTTCCAGAAGTGTCTGAGAAGTTCTGGAAGTGTCTGAGAGTTCTGGAAGTGTGTCACAGAGTTCCAGAAGTGTCTCAGAGTTCTGGAAGTGTCTGAGAGTTCTGTAAGTGTGTCTGAGAGTTCCAGAAGTGTCTGAGAGTTCTGTAAGTGTGTCTGAGAGTTCCAGAAGTGTCTGAGAGTTCTGGAAGTGTGTCTGAGAGTTCCATAAATGTCTGAGAGTTCTGGAAGTGTGTCTGATAGTTCCATAAATGTCTGAGAGTTCTGGAAGTTGTCTGAGGAGTTCCATAATTCCGTCATTCGTCTGAAACATTAGAGTTACGTCTGGCACATGATGTGTGTCACTGTGTATGTTGATGCTGGTGGCTTCGTGGCTGGTTGGGGAGGCTTGAGTGACAAGGGGAGGAAGGAGCCAGGTCGGGGCAAGCCACAGGCCCAGCAGACAGACGACAACGGCGGATTGTGAGCCACCGAATGACCAATAGCATAATGTACTTGTTTTCTGTTGGTGCTAGTGATGAGTGAACTTGTTACTAATTAGCACCCTTAGTGGAAGCAACTACAGTGTGCTACTTACGTCATTGTAAAGCGCAGAGATGTCTGATTCATGAGCTGTATGGAGAGAAAGGGAAGTGTCTTCTGAGTCATACCTGCCTGCATTCCCTCTTAAGACCAAGAGGATATGGTCCTTTAAACTGGAAAGACAGTATTTCAACAACTAAGCTGGTTCACACAACCAGGTGTTCGATGGGCTAAATGCTTGGCGTGTCTGATGCTCTCTCTCTCTCTCTCTCTCTTGGATCCAGCTTGTTCTTTTCCTGCCTCCCAGCCTGCCTGCCTCCCAGCCTGCCTGCCTCCCAGCCTGCCTGCCTCCCAGCCTGCCTGCCTCCCCGGTGGGCCTGCCTGCTCGCCTGGGCTTGTCCGCTAAGACCAGTCATTTTAGTCCACCGTGGTTTGTAATTTTCAGGAAAGTGATTGAGTGATAAGAGGGACTCTGGGGTGGTACACAAACACAGCAGAGAGTCACAGAGACGTAGTAACATAACCAAAACGTCACTGGCTGAGTCCATCAGCAAAAAACAACAGCACGGAGCTGGAACAGACGAATGGGGGTCTCAGTTTGAATGGATCTCAGATGGTCTATCTGTACAACGATGTTGTTTAGGATTTATCGGTCATAAGACAGAGTCACCGGACAGGCGATGAGCGAACACCAAGTCTGCACAGCAAAGCCAAAGTCTTGTCAAAATGATTCAGCAGATGTCTACATCCTTCAGTGGATTGACTATGACGTAAGGTAGAGAGAGAGAGAGAGAGGGGGGGGGAAGACGAGAGGGAGAGCGAGAGGAGAGAGAGAGAGAGAGAGAGAGAGAGAGAGAGAGAGAGAGAGAGAGAGAGAGAGAGAGGGAGGAGGAGGGATAGGGGGAGAGAGAGAGAGAGAGAAGAGAGAGAGAGAGAGAGAGAGAGAGAGGGGGGGAGAACGAGAGGGGAGAGCAGGGGGAGAGAGAGAGAGAGAGAGGGAGGGATAGGGGAGAGAGAGAGAGAGAGGGGGGAGAGGGGGAGAGAGGGGGGAGAGAGAGAGGGGAAGAACGAGAGGGGAGTGCGAGAGGGAGAGAGAGAGAGGAGAGAGGGAGAGGAGAGAGAGAGAGAGGGAGAGAGAGAGAGAGACAGAGAGAGAGAGAGAGAGAGAGAGGGAGAGAGAGGGGGAGAGAGGGGGGAGTAGAGAGGCGGTGGTGAGAGAGCGGTGAGAGAGATAATTCCAATCTCTCTCTCTCCCTCTCTCTCTCTCTCTCTCTCTCTCTCTCTCTCTCTCTCTCTCTCTCTCTCCCCTATCTCCCCTCCCTCTCTCTCTCTCTCTCTCTCTCTCTCTCTCTCTCTCTGTTTATCTCTGTCTAGTTGTAATTAATGTTGTCCTCCAAGGGGCCACTGGCAAAGATCAGAAAATGAGATCATTGTTCAATACCAACTCATTTCATCATGTAGCTAGCAACAATCTAATGAAAGTTCAAAGTGAGTGCATCCAGCATATTAGAAAAGAGCTTGCCATCTCTCTCTCTCTCTCTCTCTCTCTCTCTCTCACTCTCTCTCTCTCTCTCTCTCTCTCTCTCTCTCTCTCTCTCTCTCTCTCTCTCTCTCTCTCTATCGTCCTCCTATCTCTCTCCCTCTCGCTCCCCCTCTCTCTCTCACTATCTTCCTCCTTTCTCTCTCTCTCTCTCTATCGTCCTCCTATCTCTCTCCCTCTCGCTCCCTCTCTCTCTCTCACTATCTTCCTCCTTTCTCTCTCTCTCTCTCTCTCTCTCTCTCTCTCTCTCTCTCTCTCTCTCTCTCTCTCTCTCTCTCTCATCCCCTCCTATCTCTCTCTCCTATTTCTCTCCCTCTTGCTCCCCTCTCTCTCTCACTATCTTCCTCCTTTTCTCTCTCTCTCTCTCTCTCTCTCTCTCTCTCTCTCTCTCTCTCTCTCTCTCTCTCTCTCTCTCTCTCTCTCTCTCTCTCTTGTCCTCCTATCTCTCTCTCCTTCTCTCCCCCTCTCTCTCTCTCTCTCTCTCACTATCTTCCTCCTATCTCTCTCTCTCTCTCTCTCTCTCTCTCTCTCTCTCTCTCTCTCTCTCTCTCTCTCTCTCTCTCTCTCTCTCTCTCTCTCTCTCTCTCTCTCTCATCCTCCTATCTCTCTCTCCTATCTCTCTCCCTCTCTCCCCCCTCTCTCTCTCTCACTATCTTCCTCCTTTCTCTCTCTCTCTCTCTCTCTCTCTCTCGTCCTCCTATCTCTCTCCTTCTCTTTCCCCTCTCTCTCTCTCTCTCTCTCTCTCTCTCTCTCTCTCTCTCTCTCTCTCTCTCTCTCTCTCTCTCTCTCTCTCTCTCTCTCTCTCTCTCTCTCACTATCTTTCCTCCTATCTCTCTCTCTTTCCCTCTCTCTCTATCTCTCTCTCTCTCTCTCTCTCTCTCTCTCTCTCTCTCTCTCTCCCCCCTCTCTCTCTCTCTCTCTCTCTCTCTCTCTCTCTCTCTCTCTCTCTCTCTCTCTCTCTCTCTCTCTCTCACACTATCTTCCTCCTATCTCTCTCTCTCTCTCACACTATCTTCCTCCTATCTCTCTCTATCTCTCTCTCTCTCTCTCTCACACTATCTTCCTCCTATCTCTCTCTATCTCTCTCTCTCTCTCACACACTATCTTCCTCCTATCTCTCTCTCTCTCTCTCTCTCTCTCTCTCTCTCTCTCTCTCTTGTCCTCCTATCTCTCTCTCCTTCTCTTTCCCCCCTCTCTCTCTCTCTCTCTCTCACTATCTTCCTCCTATCTCTCTCTCTCTCTCTCTCTCTCTCTCTCTCTCTCTCTCTCTCTCTCTCTCTCTCTCTCTCTCTCTCTCATCCTCCTATCTCTCTCTCCTATCTCTCTCCCTCTCGCTCCCCCCTCTCTCTCTCACTATCTTCCTCCTTTCTCTCTCTCTCTCTCTCTCTCTCTCTCTCGTCCTCCTATCTCTCTCCTTCTCTTTCCCCTCTCTCTCTCTCTCTCTCTCTCTCTCTCTCTCTCTCTCTCTCTCTCTCTCTCTCTCTCTCTCTCTCTCTCTCTCTCTCTCTCTCTCTCTCTCTCTCTCTCTCTCTCTCTCACTATCTTCCTCCTATCTCTCTCTCTTTCCCTCTCTCTCTCTCTCTCTCTCTCTCTCTCTCTCCCCCTCTCTCTCTCTCTCTCTCTCTCTCTCTCTCTCTCTCTCTCTCTCTCTCTCTCTCTCTCTCTCTCTCTCTCTCTCTCTCTCTCACTATCTTCCTCCTATCTCTCTCTCTCTCACTATCTTCCTCCTATCTCTCTCTATCTCTCTCTCTCTCTCTCTCACACTATCTTCCTCCTATCTCTCTCTATCTCTCTCTCTCTCTCTCACACACTATCTTCCTCCTATCTCTCTCTATCTCTCTCTCTCTCTCTCTCTCACAGACATTTAAATTAAGATGAATACATTGTGCAGGATAACAACTCAACAGATACAGCCGAGTGTTTGTTTAAACCTTTGTCACCAATCTGTTGGCAGGCAACAGGCAGAGAGTAAAGAGTGAGAGAGATGTATAAATAATTTTTAAAGAGGAGGAGTCAGGTAGCCTGAGGTTTCTGTTTCGCTGACCTTGACAAGGGAGCCGTGGCAGCTTGGATAGTGCCTCCCTCCCTCCCTCCCTCCCTCCCTCTTTCCCCCCCTCCCTCTTTCCCCTCTCTCCTTCCCTGTTTCCCTCCCTCCCTCCCTCTTTCCCCTCTCTCCCTCACTCCCTGTTTTCCCTCCCTCTTTCCCCTCCCTCCTCTTTCCCCTCCCCTCCCTCTTTCCCCTCTCTCCCTCCCTGTTTTCCCTCCCTCTTTCCCCTCTCTCCCATCCTCCTTCCGACCCTGCCTGCCAGTGGCCGGGACCAGCCCCGTTAGACCAGATCAGAGCCATGACTCGCCTGGCTTCTTACCCCAAAGTCGGTCTGGTTCCAGACAAGATGGTTTGAAAATTCATCTGTTTATTGAGCCATCTAGACAGACCAGGGCAGACCAGAACAGGGCCCCTCAATGAGACAAGTGGAGCGCTGCCTGCAGGGCTGCAGTGGAATAAGGGTCTGTCAGGGAGGGAAGGTAGTGGGATGGGAGGTGGGTAGGAGTCTGGCAGGGAGGAAGGAAGATGGGATGGGAGGTGGGTAGGGTCTGGCAGGGAGGGAAGGAAGTGGGATGGGAGGTGGATAGGGTCTAGCAGGGAGGAAGGAAGTAGGATGGGAGGTGGATAGGGTCTAGCAGGGAGGGAAGGAGTGGGATGGGAGGTGGGTAGGGTCTGGCAGGGGAGGAGGAGTGGGATGGGAGGTGGATAGGGTCAGCTTGGGGAGGGAAGGAAGTGGGATGGGTGGTGGATAGGGTCTAGCAGGGAGGAAAGAAGTGGGATCGGAGGTGGATAGGGTCTAGCAGGGAGGGAAGGAAGTGGGATGGGAGGTGGATAGGGTCTAGCAGGGAGGGAAGGAAGTGGGATGGGAGGTGGATAGGGTCTAGCAGGGGAGGAAGGAGTAGGATCGGAGGTGGATAGGGTCTAGCAGAGTCTTCTGTAGCTCACGTGGTCCTTCTGTAGCTCAGTTGGTAGAGCATGGCGCTTATAGCAGGGTAGTGGGTTCCCGGGACCACCCATCGTAGAATGTATGCACACATGACTGTAAGTCGCTTTGGATAAAAGCGTCTGCTAAATGGCACATATATTATTATATTATATTGGGAGGAAGGAAATGGGATGGGGGTGGATAGGGTCTGGCAGGGGAAGGGAGTGGGATGGGAGGTGGATAGGGTCTGGCAGGGATGGAAGGAAGTAGGATGGGAGGTGGATGGGGTCACAGCAGGGAGGAAGAAGTGGGATGGGAGGTGGATCAAATCAAATCAAATTTTATTTGTCACATACACATGGTTAGCAGATGTTAATGCGAGTGTAGCGAAATGCTTGTGCTTCTAGTTCCGACAATGCAGTGATAACCAACAAGTAATCTAACTAACAATTCCAAAACTACTGTCTTATACACAGTGTAAGGGGATAAGGAATATGTACATAAGGATATATGAATGAGTGATGGTACAGAGCAGCATACAGTAGGATTTGAGTACAGTATATACATATGAGATGAGTATGTAGACAAAGTAAACAAAGTGGCATAGTTAAAGTGGCTAGTGATACATGTATTACATAAGGATGCAGTCGATGATGTAGAGTACAGTATATACATATGCATATGAGATGAATAATGTAGGGTAAGTAACATTATATAAGGTAGCATTGTTTAAAGTGGCTAGTGATATATTTACATCATTTCCCATCAATTCCCATTATTAAAGTGGCTGGAGTTGGGTCAGTGTCAATGACAGTGTGTTGGCAGCAGCCACTCAATGTTAGTGGTGGCTGTTTAACAGTCTGATGGCCTTGAGATAGAAGCTGTTTTTCAGTCTCTCGGTCCCAGCTTTGATGCACCGGTACTGACCTCGCTCTTCTGGATGATAGCGGGGTGAACAGGCAGTGGTTCGGGTGGTTGATGTCCTTGATGATCTTTATGGCCTTCCTGTAACATCCGGTGGTGTAGGTGTCCTGGAGGGCAGGTAGTTTGCCCCCGGTGATGCGTTGTGCAGACCTCACTGGCAAGACTTAATTGTGGCTCGTCCAAGGTCAGATTTGACAGCAGGCCTTGTATGAAAAGACCGGCAAGGCAAAGTGGCAACACAACCTGACACAACCTGACACAACCTGACACAACCACACAACCTGACACAACCTGACTCAACCACACACAACCTGACACAACCTGACACAACCTGACACA